>NW_016907966.1:557497-565046 GCF_001483705.2 Eufriesea mexicana | reverse complement strand
CATCGTCGCGACATGTTACTATTTATCTTTGAAACTGCAATTTGTTTAATTTCTCATATAGTCAATTAGGTATACGAGGCTAATAAGATTAATAAAATTCTCTCCTTTTTGAACCAGCTTGTATAATACGAAGTACAGTCACTGATGAAAATATTCAAACTCTCGAATGAAAAATTTTTCGATGCTGTACATTTCTTTAAAAAAAAAATATTTTTTTCGAAAATATCGCGTAGTTTTAATTGCTATTATTATAATTATTTATTAATTATTGAAATAATCGCAATAACGTTTGCAACCTTTAACAGTATTTTTTGTTATTGTTTTTGTTGTGTATGAGTACATGTATATTTCAAATTGAAGATAAATACATTATTAATTTAATTATTTAATATTGCAGAATAGCAGTATAGAGTTGTATTTTTAATTTGAGGGATCACTATTAATTTAAACATTTTTTAGGTTATGTGCGTGAAATTATTTTCTGAGGATATATGGGGATTTTAGTGTCTTCAGTATCTTATATTTGGCACCTAATATGTATGCAGATTTAGAAGAAAATGAAGTGCTTTATGAATTTAATTTTATATTTTGTTAAAGAGGTTAAATTAACAATTTAATTATGCGTTTCTGTGCTTTCAGCTATTTTTGTTTAAAAAATAAGTAAAATATTAGGAGTCATATCGAAATTAATAATATAGGTTATCTGCTTCGTTAATTAAATTATAAATTGAATAACTGCTTATTATTTGAGAGAATTAGGCTTATTTCTCAATCCACGAATTATCGCGTAAGGTATTACGAAAATTTCTTGACTGCATTTTGATTAATGCTAATAATGACACAAAGCACGATATTTGAAAACGCGTCTTCCAATTTTTATTCTCGTGTTAATCGCAATTTTTCATATATTCCCATTTTAGGATTTTGGTACAATTAGCGACATTATGCTAACTGAAAATTTGTTTTTGAAATAGGTGTGATAATAATCGTAGTAACAGTATTTAATAAGAAACAAACAAGAAATGAACGATATCATTGTATGTTATATGCACGAATAGCAGAAATAGCAGAGAATTCTATTTAATATTTGGACTTTGTGAGAATATTTTACGTAATATTCGATATTTCTCTGCAAATATTTCAAATTTATTATTTTGAAATTCTTAAGAGGTTTATAATCAGATTGTAATTATATAAGCAGATATAATGAATTCAAGGATAAAAATTTCTTTTTAATATCCTATTGAAAAGATAATGATCGAGAGAGTAAAGAAATAAGGATGTCAAATTGCATTGTGTGAAGGAAAAATTAAATTCATTTGTTTGATATATAACGTATTTTTAATAGTTTGCAGAAAAGTATATATAGGGTGTTTCAAAATTCACGCAAGAAGTAAATTGATAGAAAACACAGGTTTTTAATTAAATATTGAAAATATTTCTGAACAATGATGACACGTTGTTCTGTCATGTGTCATATATATGTCATGCATGATATGAATTTTATTTATATCACAATGTTTTAAAAATCTTTGCAGACACTTTAAGAAAAAAAATATTAATAATATTAATAAAAGAAGAAAATATTAAAATTAAAAGAATTGAAAGAAAGTAAGGAGTAATAAAATAAATAATAAATATAAATAAATAAACACAAATAATAAACAAAAAATGTAAATAAATAAATGCAGAAAATATATAATAAAATGTATAGAAAAATAATTACAACCAATAAATAATAAAATATAAATAAACAAACACAAGCAACGAGTAATAAAATACGATTAAACAAGGATACATACAAAAATTTTTTTAAATAAAAATATTAAAATAGAAATAGGTATAAACAATAAGCAACAAAATATAAATAAATAATTACAACCAATAAATGACGAAATATAGGTAATAAAATATAGATAAACAAATATAAGCAAAAAGTAAATAAAGATGCTTAAAAAAAATTAAAAAATTTCGCAAACTATAATCATTATTAAAAAAGCGCGAATAAAGCGAGCGTAAAAAGATCACACGTTCCCACAAAGTCTCACGATCCAGATGCATCAACCCAGCTACACAAACCACCATAACTCACCCTCCTTGCGACCAGGAAAATTAACATAATACACCAAACTACACCATCATCTCGCGAGACCGATAAATCGCTCGGAATAAACACGCTCAATGAACCTATCCAATCCACCAATAACTTATCCGATTATTAAACCCCGTAGCTGCCATAGAGCAGGCGAGGTACTCGTTGAAATTCAATCGAAATACCGAAAACGGTGCACGTTCGTGGCTTTAACGCTAAATCTTTTTAACGGTCCGGTAATGACCATCCGCCAGAGGATCCCATGGCGATAAATCGTTATCCGGCCGGCCGTGATTTATCGCGTTACCAGGCGGAACCGCGACAAAGTACGAACGATTTGACAGTGATTACACGTGTGTATCGTTCTCAAGCTCGCTTCCACCAACGATCCAACGGAGGAAGACCTCTTCCAGCCACGGCGACAAATGTGCTTTAATTACTGTAATACCGGGCCCACTAACGCCGCCATCTTGCCAGATTCGATTAAACCGCGACACGGCCGCGGCGTCGTGATTAATTAAAATGAACGTTCGTGCAAACATTGGGTAATAATTGTAAACCGATACCGAGAAGATCGCCGGGGTAATGGAAAAGGGAGAACGGGGGGGTAATGAGGATTAATCGCGAGTTCAGGGAGCAAAATGGCGGAGGTGTGCGGAGCACTCGATAGCTGACGGATGATTAATAAGGGTATGGGACGATGGAAAACGAGATCGCGCCATTTTTCAAGAGGAAGGAACCCGTTATAGACAATTTCACGATCGATCATCTTCCGGTATAGACAGAAGAGTAAGTATAATACTTATTTAACTGGTATCGCGAGTTGAGAGCTTCGTGAAAGCTGTTTGCAAAGTTTATGGTGGTCCAATGGGATACTTTTATTCTTCCAGAGGGATTTTGGATGGACCAGTAAGACAACAATGAGGACCCGAGAAGTAATTTATGGGGATTCGTGGAAGTTTATGGGGAGAATCGGTAATTTTGTTAGTCATTATGAAAATTAATTCATTTATGGATTAATTCTAGATGGATTAGATAAAATATCTGGAAGAAATGATTTAGAAAGCTGTAATATTTTTGGGAAGATGGAGTTTGTAGGATTTTTTGGTAGGATTAATTTTTTGGATCTATTTTGGATTTATTTTTGATAGCTTGAAAGAAGGTATATAATGGGTGCTTCAAAATTCACGTAAGCAGTAATTTTGGTAGAAAATACAGGTTTGTAATTAAGAATTGTAAATATTGCTGAACAATGATGACACGTTGTTCTATCATGTGTTATATATATGTCATGCATTGTATGAAGAAAAAATATAGTATTTAAATATTTTAAGTATTTTTCAATTATAAAAGAATGTTCTCTAATGTTATTTATTTTCTACGAATATAGAATTTCAAAGAATTTTGTTTATATCGCAATATTTTAAATATCTTTGCAGACACTTTACTTTGGAAAACGAAAGAAGAAAGTATTAAAATTAAAGGAATTGAAAGAAAGTATTATGAAAAAATATTTTTATAATTATATACCTTTTATACAGAAAAGAATAGAAATTTGTTTGGAACTTTGAATTTGCTTGGAAAATAAGATTGATGTTAATTATTCACAGATTCTGAATGTATTTTCCAGTTTGTTAATAATAATAATTAATGTGCAAAATAGGAATTTATATTTGTACTTGACTGTCACGGTTGTAAATGAAATATCATTGGCCCCAGGTACCATTATACGATACCAAGCCACAGATTAGAATGCGCCTTACGGTTGCAAATGCGGTTTATTTTACGGTTTAATTTATGACTTTGCTACATCATAGCTTCTGCTATACCGAACAATAGAGCACCATGAAATAAAGTAAAATCTCGTGGATAAAAGATTCCATAACTTAGACTCTGTTGGACCGATTTTGATCTATCATGGTGCCATTTTTGATTTTATGCTAAATTTTTTGTACTGTCATATTCATTGCTATGATTCAATAATTATTTCAATAACATGAATTTCATTTTCATTTTCATATATTCCAATAGAAGAACTCGAAAGGCCCTCAAAATTCTCAGAAGACATTTTCTTCTCCAAAAATCCTCATTAAAAAAAAATTTGTATTTTTGAAAAAATTCCCTATTTCAAATTCACTTCACCAAAATTCCATACAAAACAATAATTTTGAAAGCTCCTCGTCCCCTTCTCCAAAAATCCTGGAAGATTGAACGAAAATTAAAGTAGTGGTCGATATTTCCGGCAAAAATCCCCCGATTCCACCGAAAACCATCCACTCGCGTCAGAGGGGCCCTGATGGCCCGCAATAGGTCCCCTCCAACTCCCGGAACGCCACAAAACTTCACGTAGTACCCACACGCATCGTATCAAGCGAAGATAAGCAGCGGCACGCATAGCGAAACGGCCGGCCCCTAAATAACAGCGACATGCCAGTGATCCACAGGGAACAAAAGTATCCAAGTGGCCTTATGACTGGAAAAACGGTGAGAATGCCGGGCGGAATTCAAGCAGCGCGTACCGAGAGGTCGGCACGCTTAGAACTTAGTGAAATAAACGAGAAACACGGTGTATATAATTGGAAAGGAAGAGGGAAAGAAGTGGAGGGGGGGACGCGAGACGGCTCGTAAGAACGCCAGGCCCAGGACTGGATGCGTGGATAGGGGCCCGGTAGAAAAACGGGAGGGACGCGTAAAGAGGGGAAAAATGAGGGGGCTGGTAAAAAGGATTTCGGAGCGAAACGGGGTCCGAGGGGCGGTAATTACGCCCGTGGGGGAAGCCACGGTTTGTGGATGGGACAGAAGCAAATTAAATATCGACGCGGGGGCTGGGACCAGGGGAGAGGACCCAGGCGGAATGCCACGCGTTTTCGCGGTCGATAATTTCGCGTCTCATCGACGTTTAAGATTGCTGTCTTCTTGTCCGGGGAACTGGTAAATTGCATGATCGGGTTTCTTGTCGGTAGGCAGTAGGCAGGCTCGTTGGGAAATATCTCGGGCTTGATTAGAAGGAATTTCGGGTAATTGTGTTACGAGCTTTTCTTTCATCAATCCGCACGATTTATCTATGTTTTATAACGTTCCGAAGATCGTCAGGAAAGAAAAATAAACGCCCGAGTGATAAAGCGGATCGAACGTCGATATTATTGCACTCTTGTAACATTGGTCGTTTTATTATAGACGCGACGCTTTGGCGCGGAGTAGGCGTCCCGACTGTGCTGCCACCGCGCGGAGCTCGGACGAGTAAGCAGGCGTATGTCAGGAATTAAATGGGTAATGTAATCCGGCCTATAAAAGTCGATTCTTTGGGATTTTCTTTTAAGGAAACCATGATAGATATTGACATACAGTTTTCGCAGTCAGATTTACTTACACTTAGAGAATATTTATAATTTTTTTAGTAACGAAATTAATAAAAATTGCGGAAATTATGTGGCCGTAGTTAATATCATGTTTTTAAAAACGGGTTCGAATGGCTGACGTGATTTCGGACCATCTGTTAATCTGGAACGAAAAAACCAAGAAGCATCTTAATTAGTATAAATACGGCTATAGCATGAACCACCAAAGCAGCGAAATTTCGAAAATTAAAAAGAATGGTGGCATTTTGAAGTTTGAATATCGATTTTCCTCGTGCTTTCGGCATTTGGGTGGTAACCAAAAATGGAAGAAGATATCAGATTTTGAAATCCATGATGCACGCGATAAAGACACATCCGGTGAAGATCTCCTCCAAATTTTAAATTAATCGGTTAACCAAAACGCGAGATATTACGTCTGTCAATTCGAAAAATATGGTTTCGAGAAAAAGGCGTTTAAAGTTTTCGTTACCCATTGTACAATGCTTGTACGTCTCACTTTAAACACCAATAACTTTGCTAATTTTACGAACTCGAGCAAATCTTTTTACACAAACATTTTCGAAAGCAAACACTTTGAGAAAATGTAAGAAAAATAAAATCGATTTTTTTAAACTGGATTACAACAGTGCCCCCTTAAATGAGTTGGGTAATCGAATTAACAACAAAATTTATTAATTACATGTGAACTTACGACGTTTAGGTTATTTTAAGTGATTATTAAAATATCTGAAACAATCTATGTATATTATATATATACATTATGAATATGTAATTTTTAAATATGTGATACCTAAATATACTATATTTAGATGCTTCAGATCGTTTTCAAGCAATTACTATCCTTCTGCAATACTATACTTTTGAGACTCGCTATAATGAACTGCAGTAAACCGTAGAAAATCAAATACCGTCAAGGAAAAGGGGCCCTTTCTTCAATTCCTAACCTCCAAATGTTGCATCGCCATTTAGATCGACGCTACTACCATCTGGCGGACGCATAACTCTCCGATTATAACCTCTTCGAACTCGATTCAACGAAATAATTAGCTGTTAAACACGTCAAGTTTGTTATCGCGAATCCTTTTAGGATATAGCAATAATTATTTCCTAACGACGACACGCACGCGCGTCATCGACTTGGGGGACTTCCCCTCTGTCGCGCTCTGTCTTCCAGACGCGCACGCTCTTACTTGCTCCTTTTTCTTCTCACGGTCCGACACGAACGCGACTAATAGCTGAGAACGATCGCGGAGAATTTATGAGAGGGATCGTTCGAAGTCGTTACCGTTAGGCTTAGGTAGACGCCGAGATAAGAAGGGAATTTGGAGAAGAAGCAGCGGAGAGATTGACACGAAACGGAAGTGTGTTAACTCCACACGCATCAATGACAGACGACGAACGTTCTTTTGACAATCAATTGAACTGTTCGATGCAAGAACGGACGAAACGGCGTTTCGTGAGAGGTGCCTCTAATTAGAGTCAAAAGCGCGGTGCCCGCTTAACTGTCGTGCGGTGGGGCCCGCGCCGCGACAGTTATCCGGGCAGATAGATGTTTCGAAAAAGGAATGAGAAAGATCTACTACGAGTGAAATATAGGAGTATAATAATTAAATAAAGGAATAGATGGACCCGAAGTAATTCCAGGAATTAATAGCGACAGTTAAGTGGGCACGGTGTGGGCACGTACTTACAGTGACGAGTAAAATTTAATACGCGATAGAAATTGTGCTGAAAAATATTGAGCAAATGTAAAATGATCAGAGTCAATGATAATTTCAAACACTAGCTTCCCATTTAGCAATGAGTGCATCTACCCCCAAACTTCAAAGTACAGTCTACGTACACTCTGGCTCAGAGTCTTTAGTCTATGAAATTAAATTAGTTAATACTTTCTGTTTTTACGTTTAAGGACCCCCGTTAAAAAATCTTTATTCTCTCGTTAATTATTCTGTATATTTTATAATATTTTATAATTTTTATAATATTTTTTAATATTTCTTCGATCTTTTTATTTAAATCAATTCGATTTTATGCATGTTATATGTACAACAAAAATTACGTTACTTCCTAGAAGGCTTTAACTATATGAAAAAGAATG
>NW_016907966.1:544357-549655 GCF_001483705.2 Eufriesea mexicana | reverse complement strand
ATATATATATATATACATATATTTTAATCTGTATTACTCATTGTACCAAAGATAATATAAAAATTTTTAATTTCTACCAAAAGGTTACGAATATTATTCTAGATTCTATATTACTTTAAGTTTAGGATGATATCAAAAATTCAAAATTTTCCCAAAAATACTACCATATCCAAAATTCAAATTTTCAAAGATTGTACAAAATTTTAGAAATATTGTTCTGATTTATATTTCACTATTCGTGCAATATAATACAAATAATTCAAATTTGTACTAAAAAGAATGATAAATATTTAATTTTCTATACCCAGCATGATATAAAAAAAATTTTAATTTGTGTCAAAAAAAAAATTATAAACATTCCAATCCACACACTACTCTTCACAGATCTAAACATCCAAATTTTTTTATTTTTAGCAAAAAAGTTACGAATCTTTCCATCTAGATATATTCACCAAGAATAATATCAAAATCTCAAATTTTTTCCAAAAGAATCACAAATATCTTTCTATTTTACGTTTCAAACTCTTCAAATCTAAACCAAATTTTTGCCAAGAAGATTACAAATATCTTTCTATTTGAAATTTTAATCTCTCCAGAACACCCAAATTTTTGCTAAAAAATCACAAATATCTTTTTATTCTACATTTCAATCTCTCCAAATTTAAACCAAATTTTTGCCAAAAATATCACAAATATCTTTCTATCCGAATATTTTCAATCTCTCCAAAACACCCAAATTTTTTACAAAAAAGTCACAAATGTCTTTCTATTTTACGTTTCAATCTCTCCAAATTTAAACCAAATTTTTGCCAAAAAGATCACAAATATTTTTCTATCCGAATATTTTCAATCTCTCCAAAACACCCAAATTTTTTACAAAAAAGTCACAAATGTCTTTCTATTTTACGTTTCAATCTCTCCAAATTTAAACCAAATTTTTGCCGAAAAGATCACAAATATTTTTCTATTCGAAATGTCGATCTCTCCAAAACACCCAAATTTTTAATCCTCCTGCTAAAAGTAACAAGATCTACTCGACTTATATCGAGCCTACATCGAATATCTGCGCCAGTTCTCCACAAAATTACTCGAGACTTACTGGCTCCCCATTGCCAGATAACTCGTTCCTCGTTCGCTCTAGATGTCCATCGTGAGAAATCTCGCGGGTGGAAATTTTTTTACCGTTATCGAAGCAGCAGCACAGCACATACGTACGTTTCATTAAGGGACTGGTAACGAGTATCATTAACTTCTCTTACGAATAGCGTTACTCGACGCCGGATAATACGACGAACTTCAAAGCGAACGGTAGAAAGACCACAGTAACCTACTGTTTTGATCGCTGTTGAATACAATGAACACGGCCCTGGGCCCGGGTACCCTCCGATGCTAGTTATCTCGGTACTGTTACCTTCTTCCTTTGAATTTTATTAATCAGCCATCAACGCCGGCTATTATTACGCTGGGTAATCCACGGATATCTCGACCCATTATATGTATATACGTACAACGGTTTGATACCAAACGATAACTGCAATTACGCGACGTAAGATGCAGCATGAAGGCACGATGTAATTAATGAAAACGGGGCTGTTCGCTACAAACCTCGTAGAAAAGTCGAGGGATGTTAGCAGAAATATACAGACGTTGAAAATTATTTTTCTTCTTTTATTGGCAAATTTTCTGGTATAAGAACTTATTATTTTCTTAATAGAAGCAATTCTATTCTCTGGATTTGGAATTTCTTTTTTTTTCTGAGAAACTATTAAACATAATTGTTTGCAGAGAAAATTTTTTGATTTGAGAAGATATTCTGGTTTTAATGGAAGTAGTTTTGTTCGGTAAATTAGGAATTTCATTTTTAATTGACTGAGATAATAATTAATGGAGAGTGGAAAAGAATGTAAGTAGATCATGTACTACTAGTAGAAAAAATGGAGTAATTATTTTGCGAATTTTTGTATATTTATAGCTTATAGAAAGAGATAGATAAATATCAAAAATGAATTTTATTAATTTACATTAAAACGAAATCACCTCCTGAAATAAATAGATTAAGACCAGAAATAAAATGAAGAGATAAAAATCTTATATATCAATAAATAACAATTATAAAGTAAAATAATTTTGATCTTAATCCACGAATCTTAGAAGCTGAAAAGTATATTAAAATTCGCAAATCATCATTTAGTTTCTTAACTTAATAAGTGCATTTTCGATTTTAATGGAAATTTTAAGTCCGAAGAACTCTATTGTCATATACCGGGTGAGTAATTTGACTTATTCTTAGCCATCTGATTTCTAGTTACATATAAAATTAATATTAAAAGCAATAATAAAATTATGATTAATTTCTCATTAAAATACTTGTAGAATTTTATATTGGAAAGAATAAAGAATATTACTAAATACCTCTACTATCAAATAGAAATAAAATAACAATAACAGTAATATTCTGCAAATTTAACACTACTACGCACTACCATAGATTTCCAAATCACTTGGTCCGCCATTTTATTTTCGCAATTCCAAAAAATATGCAGCTGCTTTTAGAAAATATTCAAACAGAATCAGAAGGACAATTATGTATTCTCTTTTATTTCCATTATACCATATTAATTAATATCAATTGCGTATGCTATATTTAAGTATACATTACAGTCCGGTATTTTAACCCTTTGCATTCGAGAGGTGACCTTCAGTCACCATTTCATAAAATTTAAAAGATCGGTATTAATTAAAATATCAAATTTAATGTAATGTAACAGTATGCGAAGTATCGAAGTCAAATAACTCTACAATTCTTTATTTACTGCTCAAAAAAGTATGGTCAGTTTTTTAGTAAAGAATCTTTGATTTTCTGTTCTTCTCTAACCAAAAAGTCATCGAGTGCAAAGGGTTAAATGTTAATAATTTCATGAAATATGAACAGACCCGTGTAAATTTAGAATGAAAATTCGCCTGCAAATAAAGCCCTAAAAAATAAAAAAAATTCTCCGTTCGAACGTATGACGATTTTCGAGACACCCTGTATACTCCCCAACACGTTACGGATCCATTTGTATGATACACGCACGTAGGGAATCACCATCGAGCAATTCAAACGTTGCTTTAACGAAATAAGAAACGCGGTGCGTCCGTTGCGAAATAACCCTATGACTAGGGACTAGGGATTGCCCGGAGACTCGAATGCCCGCGAGACGCGGCGCGTGCGCGCGTCGAAGTCTCCATAGAGACCGGTGCCTATGGAAGTCCCCGCGCTGTGCGCGGACACGTCGGGAACTCTGTCCTCTCATTACACGGAGCGTGTGGCTAAACGGCTATCGCAGGATCTGTCGGACTTTTTCCGCGGATAATCGGCCGATTCTCATCGCGACGGCCGCAAAGAAATCGGAACAAATTGCCAGGCCGACCGTGAGGCACGGATCGGCCGGGGCCCGCAGCGTGGAACGGGAAGAGAAGAAAAAGGCGCTTGCCTTTTGCCGCTACGGAAGAAGAGGTGGAAAGAAGAGGAAGGCTCGCGAGGGCAGCGATGAAAATTAAGGGAAGAAAAGCAGCTCTGTGGTCCCGTTCCCACGGGGAGGAGTGGCCCGCCGAAAAGCAAGACAGCGTGAAGCAGCGGCCCAGCCGACAAAGCTGACTGGCCCGAGAAGAAGTCGAATGCTCGCGGTGCCGGTTAGCCCGGGAACGGGAAGGATGAAGATGAAGAACGGCGGTGCGTGAAGATCTGCTGCTGTCAGTCGGTGGTCAACCGTCTCCGAGGAAGGACGTGGTGCCGCGTGCTTTGCTGCCTCGCCTCGATCGTATCACTTCCTGTTTTTACGTTTAAGGACCCCCGTTAAAAAATCTTTATTCTCTCGTTAATTATTCTGTATATTTTATAATATTTTATAATTTTTATAATATTTTTTAATATTTCTTCGATCTTTTTATTTAAATCAATTCGATTTTATGCATGTTATATGTACAACAAAAATTACGTTACTTCCTAGAAGGCTTTAACTATATGAAAAAGAATGTCTAAGTCACAAAATATATTTAAGTTAAAATATTTAAATAATGAATTATTTTAATTTATAAATCGGTGCATTCTTGCTACAAGTGCACTTTTCCCTCTCACTCACTTTTAATAACGATTACATTTTCCTGCTCATTCTTTGATATTTCCAAATATTCACACTAGATGGCACTCGGTCACATTATATTTATATCACATATTGCACAGTTATAGGACAAACGAGTTTCACTCACTTAACCTCACTCATACACCCATGCACAAAACCGACACTCACACAATTACGCCTTTTCATCCGGCAAATATGCAAATCATATATTTCGCGACCTAATTAAGGAAGGAACGAAAATTTTTTGGAATTTGGACACGTGGTGCTTGCTCCGATTATACGGTAGTATAGTTATTATCATTCCTGCATAATATACGTGGCCGTTTAGTAGCTCTAGCGTTAATGATATGCAACGCGATATCGCGTGTTCGCATAATCGCCTCGCTCACTATCGAAAGTGCGAGTCACTTATCACGTTACGCTTTTCCTGAGTTGTTATCCAGGTTCGGCATAAATCTTACGCATAACTTACGCTGCAAATGAAATTTCACAACGCTAGAAATCGAAGGTTACCCGACCAAGGTCTGAGAAACGCTCGTGTGAACACGTTCGCACGGGGCTTAAGGATGTGGTCGTAGCCTGTAATGCAATGTTTGCCGGTTTTACGCGGCAATGTTCAAGAAAATATTTAAAACGGGGATCGTAAAATGGTAGCCCCGACGAAACGCGTATTGTATTAAGCGTGTACCGTTAACCTTGTGATCGTTATGGCGGATACGTATGTAAGCTGAACTGTGTATGCGGGAAATGGCTCGTCGGCGTATACATATGGTAAAAAGTTGAGAGTAAAAGTGGAAAGTAGAAATGAAGAGTAAAAGTGAGGCAAGAAGTGGAGAGGTAAATTGAAGTAATTAAGGGTATTTATTGTATTTACATGAACGTGTAAGATGATATTAACGTTAGAAAGGCTAAATTGGCTTGGAATTTTCTGCATTTTCGGCAAATTTGTGAGATGAAAATCTGATCACGTGTACTCGTTTATTTTCATTATTGGGATATTTTAATTATTGTTAGCTGTTTTTAATGTTATATATTAGGTATAGATCGTGAATTTGAAGTTTTATACCAGTCATTTTACGATACATTTTAATAAAATTAAATTTTAAACAATATAATGAAATAATATTGTTTTCTAAAGGTATATACAATATTATTTTTTATAATAATAATAAGT
>NW_016907966.1:537156-543302 GCF_001483705.2 Eufriesea mexicana | reverse complement strand
GAACCGCTGCCACTTCTTCCTACGTGCTCGTTCGACCCTTTTTCCCATCTTTGCCCATCGTTCCGAGCATCTCGCGATTACACGCCGTTCGCGAAGCTTCTCAGACGCCGGGTCGCCGATTCGTGGGACCGGACCGCGCTCGGAGCTTGTGACTCGGGGTTCGGGGGTTTTTGACAGCACGGAGGATTGACGGACCGGTGGCTGATCATCTGGACGAGGGAGAACGAGAGTATACGAAAGTGGTGCGGAAAAATGAACTGGTTCTTCACGAGTCGACCTATTGACAGGTAGTAGACTGCTAGTGCGTGAATATATCGGGAACTGTGCTTAACGGGACTGGCGTACCGCGAAAAAATCCTACTGCTACGTGACCTTGAATATCATACAGCCTCGACGAAATATCGCCAGCTTATGCGAGTACTCGCGCGAGAAGCGAAGAAGAGCGAAGGCGTGCTCCGATCGTAGGTTGATGCTCGATTTTCTGCCTCTGCTCGCGGGACAATCGGTGTAATCGTTCGAAAATAAGGAGGGAAGAGATCGTGGTATAACAATGAACACGTCTCGGAGCGTTTGAGACAGCGACCACTCGCTCCCATTGTCTCTTGAAAGTCGAACGCGAGCGGAAAAAAGGAGCAAGAGAGAGGATCAGGGGAGAAACGAAGAGGATTCAATGAAAGATGGCCTCTATGTGTGGCAGCAGCAAAAGTTACCCGGCGATAAACACCGGCAGCTACTACAGACCCGGTGCTTATCCTTATCAGGTGAGTGATAACGTTAGAAATTCGTGGGTGAAACGGCCCGTATAGGGCCTGTGAGTCCTTTGTAAGAGAGTGGTGTAATTTTCTGCTGGTTCTGAACTAAAAGTATTATTTTGACGAAATGTTGAGAGAATATTCGAGAGATTTTTGTAAAAGAGAGTGGAGGAGATATGGAAAAATTTGAATCTTGCAATGGCAGATATTTAAATTTGAGATTTATTATTATTAGAGAAATTAAAAAATACGAAATGTAATTAACACTAGCTATGGACTACCAATAGTGTCAAAATGACTTCTTTGGGATATTTTATTTTTGGAAGTATTGGTAAAATGTAGCTACTTTTTGAAGAATTAATATCGACTCTCCCTCAGATAGGAGTATAATTATTTATACCTATTTATTTCTATCACATCACTTTAATTAATTTCGCTTATGTATCGCTTATGTACATATTTATGTAGACATTACGAGTCCATAGTTGTAATGTTAAATGCAAGACACGAAGCTTGGATAAGGAAAGAAATTAAATTCAAAATTATTGCGAATGATTGAGGTAGGAAAATTGGAAACCTAGTGCAATAGTAAATGCAAAATATGATAAATTAATATACGAAAATTCGTAAGTGAAATAGGAAATAAATTAATTATCATCGTAATTAAATTTTAAAGTATTAAAATGCAAATATTTGGAATTCTCGTGTAAAATAGATGAAAAGTAAAATACGAAAGATTGATATAGAAAATTGAAATTAAAATAGAAATTGAATCCGAAACCTGGTTAAAAATTTATATGGAATTTCGAATATACATAATTTCATATTTCGAAGAGAAAATAGCATTTAAAAATGTAAAACATCAAACATCAATACGTAAAAATTCTCATTTCAATCTGTTAAGATCTAAAATACGAATAATTGTTGAACGAAAATTCAAAAGAAGTTAAAATAATCCCGAATTCTCAACGCGGGAAAATTCAAAATCCTAACCTCTTACAACGCTCAAAAGTACGTAAATCCAACAATAAAGTAACCGAATCCAATCGAAAATACTGATATCGCGTTCGAAAATCTGATAGAGGAACGTGCCGAGTATAAAACGTAACCGCGAATTTGAAATTCGCGCGCGAAACGTTGAGAATTTGCATATGAAAATTCGCATACACAATTACATAATTCGAAGAGAAAAATAGCATTTAAAAATGTAAAACACTCTCATCTCAATCTGTTAAGATCTAAAATACGAATAATTGATGGACAAAAATTCAAAATGAAGTTAAAATAATCCCGAATTTTCATTGCGGGAAAATTCAAAGTTCTAACCTCTAACAACGCACAAAGGTACGTGAAACCAAATACAAAGTACGCGAATCCAATTGAAAATACTGATGTCTCGCTCGAAATTCTGATGGAAGAACGTGCCGAGTATAAAGCATAACCGCGAATTTGAAATTCGCGCGCGAAACGACTTAACCTCCGTCGCCGCGTAGTTCATAGTTCTACGAGACGATTTACAATATAAAACGCATAAAACACACGAAGACATTATCGCGATCGTTAGACTTGCCTCCGGATATTCGGATGCTTACACCTCGGCTCCGTTATGATCCGAACCGGAAATCATTCTGACGTGCTTCGCGGCGAACGCATTAGGCTTGCGAAGGAGGAACGTGACTGCATCTATTAAGAGAAAACCCGTTTCATAGGCAGCGTGCGCAACACAAGTAAAATTCGACATGAATAATACAACGATCTCTTGTTTAGTCCATCACTTTGGGCATCTATGAAAGGAAAATTAAAACGTTCGGACGATAATCACGTCCATAACCATTCCTGGCCAATTCGATTCCTCCGGTAGATGAGCTTCCTCTGTTTGCCTAAACGCGAATGCAGAAAGCGATTGGCATAATTCGAATGAAACGGAATTCCTGGAACAATGGAGTAAGCGATAATAAAAATGGAAATTATTATCCGATATCGTAATAGACGAGGATAAAACATGGAAAATATTTTACCTGTTTAACCTCCAACTGGTGACATGTCAAATTGACATGACATTTTAGTGATGCATGATGAATTGTTGTATTTATATTAAAATGAAGAAAAACAAATTTTACTTCAATTATTAATAAAAATATAATTTTGGTTAAGAATTATCAGAGTATAATTAATGTGGTAAAATCACGTTGTAAATAACATATGGTGAATGTATTACATATACTGTAGCAAATAAGTAAGTCACCAATTGGAGGTTAACGGTTGTTGTTTTGTGTCCATCTTGCAGATATTTGAGTTCATGGAGATGCTAGATTATTCTTTAATGGGGAATAATTATTTAATTTTGGGAATTATGCATATAATTTTGTCAAATTTTTATTATGAAGAAATAATGATCAGTTTGTTGGTCGAGTTGATTGAAAAATTATTCTCTATATTTTATTCATATTTAATATAAATAAATTTTTCTAACAAACATCTTGATGAAAAATCAGTATTAACGACACTAAATATTTATAATTGTTCAAAATATAATATGCACATAGAAGTATATTATATACAAAGTATAATATAATAATATATAGTAAGTATAATATAATAATACATAACAAGTATAATATACATTTATTGTACTATTTTTAACAAAATATTTATTAATTTATAATAACAGTGTAATGTACAGTTAGCGAGAAAAGTATTCATACACCAGTAGGTGCTCTACTTTGAATGCCGATAACTTTTTCTACAGAACATTAATTTAACAATGAAATATAATACAATGTAGGAAATTGACAGAACTTTTAAAGGATATATATGTAATTAAAATCGAAGCATCTTAATACAAATCACATAATAATATTCTTAACAAGTACGAAAACCGTTGGGAAAAAGCTATTTATACAGCTGTCATCTATCGATAAAAGATGTATAAACTATTGAATGAGGGCATTCCCGATGTGCATTGTACAATATTTCGTTGTTAAATTAATGCTCTGTAGAAAAACTTAACGGCATTCAAAGTAGAGTACCTACTGGTGTAATACTTTTTTCGCTAACTGTACATTACACTGTTATCACAAGGTGGATTCATAAATATTTCGTTAAAAATAGTGGAATAAAAAAGGTACGTGTATACAAACAATTGTAAATACCTACTGTTGTTAATACAGATTTTTCATTAAGATGTTTATTAGAAAAATCTTTTAGTAATTTTTCAAAATTTGGACAGGAAAAAATGTAAAATGGAGAAATAAATCTCAAAATTTTGAAAATCTTTCGAGACCATAATTAATAAAATGAAAAGTAGATCAGTGTTAGACTTCTGTCTCTAAATTGTGGTTAATAATAATTTACATGGGAATTTTGTTCTGACTACTGTCTTTAAAAGAAAAACGAGTTATAACATTATTTGACATTTTGGGATTAGATTAAAACCAAATTTTTAATTCAAATTTGTGCAGAATATGTCAATTAAAACAAAATCACTGGACAATCATAATCAAGCCTTCTGTCGAATTTTGAAAATTAAGAAAATTAGTTAATAATCCATATAGGAAAATCCATATATAAAATATAAAATCCAAAATATATAATCCATATATAAAATACATGAGATAATTATTATATTAATATACAGGGTGTCCCATTTAACTTGAACATCTAAATTTCTTAATTTTTCTTTATGATGATTCTGAACAAACCTTTTTCTTTTTATAATCAGGTGTACTTCCTAAGAAATTATTTAAACTCCCTTTAGACATTTTTCTAAATAACAAAAATTATTTATACGTCCACTTTAAATTGATATATAATTACCTCTCAAAAATTAGACAATTAATAGCTGTAAGTAAAGTATAGGGTGTCCCAAAATTCACGCAAGATTCGAATCTTGCACCATTTATGCAGAAAAGTGATGCCAACCAGAAAGAAAAAATACTAAGATACTAAAATACTAAAATACTGAAATACTAAGATACTAAAATTCCAAAATACCAAGATACTAAAATACTAAAATACTGAAATACTAAGATACTAAAATTCTAAAATACCAAATTACTAAAATACTAAGTATACTTTATATGACTGAGATACTAAAATACTAAGTATACTTTATATGACTGAGATACTAAAATACTAAAATACTAAGTATACTTTATATGACTGAGATACTAAAATACCAAAATACTAAGTATACTTTATATGACTAAGATACTAAAATACTAAGTATACTTTACTTTATACGATGTGTACTTTATGAATCAACAAAGGATTTACAATTTTTAATTACAACCTGTATTTTCTATAATAATAATTAATACAGGTTTTAATAATAATTAAATTTTCTATCTGTATTTTCTATCAAAATTGCTTCTTGCGTGAATTGTTTGGGACACCTATTATTAACAAAATTGCTCGACATCTCAGGGTTAGACATAAATTATACCGAATACCTGTCATTGACAATGAGAGTGACGAATAACGGGAAACATGGAAAACTGTTCTCAGTCAGGTTCCACGAATGTCGTTAAAGATTTTCCCGTTGTTAGCGAAGAAGCGAACAAAGGTGCTCCCAACGATGGGGAGCAACGAAAGTGAGAAAACGGAAGAAAACCTCTGCGAGATAAGATTGAGTACGACAATCTAGGAATGCTTTCAATGTCTTCTGGAAAAACAAAGAACAATGCGAGCACACGTTGGATTTTCGACGTGTAAAATCTCCGAATAAGTCGCGTTTACGCGCTGTAATTACCGCTTAAATCGTCCTGTAATTTCCGTGGAAGCGCGTTGCACCTCTCCAATGCGCAAACATAATTATTTCTCCGAGTATTGGAAGTGCTTGGAAGCGTAAAACGTAGAATTAATTCTTCCTTACGATCATTATTCGCGAGTTTTACGCGTTTGCGGGACTATTATGTCGTCTGTCGATTGCGATCCGAGACCATCTTCGAGAGGACAGGATAAATCCATTTTTCCTTCAGCTTTTCCTTCTTTTTCTTCATTTCTGCTGCCTTTTATAGACAACTTTACCGTCAATTCTACGTTCGCGACTGTCAAAGGTGTCTGTCAAAGGCTGTATTTTAATTTTCGCTGATATTTTATTGACAGAGACGTTAATGATGCTGTGGCTCTCTTATGTACAAGTTTCTTATTCTTAATCGAATTAAATTAAATTTGTTTTGGTAAGAGGATAATGGAATTGTAGTGTAATTGGAAATTTTTTAATCGAATGGAGATTATCGTTTTCAACATTTTTCTTCTTGCAGTTAAAATATTGACTTTTGGTGAGATAAGGATGTGATTACTTCTACCTATTTATTTTTATCGTACTACTATATTATACTGTCCTATATTATGTATAATATTCTATATAATATAATATAATATAATATAATA
>NW_016907966.1:457356-536163 GCF_001483705.2 Eufriesea mexicana | reverse complement strand
TCCCTTATGAGTTTCCATTTTTACATAAACTAGAATATTTCAAAATATATTTAATTTAATATACAGAGCGTCCGCGTTAAGATATGCCGCCATTTTTAAGACACTGAAAAATGTTTCAGACAAAATTCTTTTATTCAATAATATCATGTAAAATAGATATAAAAGCTTCCTAATCCAAGTTTTCTTCGCTCTAATAGTGCTTACTATTACACTATCCTAATTTAGAAGTCTCCTCATCAGCTTCTTTAACTCCAGAAATTGTATTACAAGAGTAATTACAATAAATTACCCATCCAACTTGAGAATTCATTTCCCAAAACCACAAATAAGCTTACCAGACAGAAGGAAGAATTTTCCAAGGTAACATCAAGTGTCACACACCCGTAATGACATGTGTGATGACATGTCATGTCATCATCGTTCTCCATAAACAAAATAGAACATCTCAAGAATCCTCTGTTTGCACCACAGAAAAATGAAAATAACTTGCTCGAGACAAGCAACCAAACAGAGAGAATTGTCCAAGCACACCAAGTACTGCACACCTTCGGTACATCCTGCTTGCTCCATCACCGTTTCCTACAAGCAAAGAAGAGACCAAGCATCTTAACAATCCTCTCCTTTTGTCCTCTTCCTCTCTGCAAAGCACACAAACCTGAGGATACGCAGACATGTGCTCACCTCGAGGACATCGAACGCGAGGAGAGGAATCATCATCGAATTCTGAAGATCATACCCGAAGCTGAAGTCCACGTTAAACAACGTTCTTGTATCAGGGCCGATCTCAGGAATAATTGCTCTCGTCACGGCAGACCTTGCGTCCACCATGTTGCTTATGTGGTCGCAACGTGGAAATTATACAATCGAGCATTGTCCTGTTATGGCCGCCTGCTGACTCTAAATTCCACCATCCTGGTGGTCCTGGGGGAACAAGATCCGCAACGTTTCTTTCGATAGACGTAATTAAATGCGTCGCCGACCGTGGCATAAAACAATATGAAACGGAGGGACCACACGTACCGGCATCGCGGAAACCTTGGCCTTGTCTTGCATGAAAACGTTACATAAGTTCTCCTCGCTCGGTATCGCGTGAAGATGATGATCCGCCGTTCCCTCGGCTTTCTTCTGTCTCTACGCCTCTCCCGCCGACCAACCCGTCCCGACCCGCCTTTCCTTGCCACTTCGATCCCTTCGTCTATCCACCGGGTAGAGACCACGGAGACTACGCTCTCGGGATCTGAAATATGAATGCATTCAAAGTTAGAAGGACGCGGAGGAGCCGACACGCTGGGATACAGCGAGCAGCAGACGGTACTTAGGTACTGGTACAGTGAGCGCGGATCGTCGCTGCCTGCGTATATGGTCGTCTTAGAAGCGTTCCTAGGGTTTGTACTGGGTGTCCTAGAAGTAGAGGCTGGGTTTTCGGTGGGTTTAGTTTGGGTCGTAGTGATGAAGGTTTTTACGTATTTCCAATGTAGGAAATTAATTTTCTTAAAAGGTATTATTAAAGTTCTTGGAGGAATTATTGTTCAAATTTTCGAAAAAATTATTTAAATTTCGGACAAAATTGTCATTTAAATTTTCGATTAAATTATTATTTAAATTTCCTTAAAATTCTTTATATCTTCGATAAAGTTTTCTGAAAAATTATTTTAATTTTCGACCAAATTATTATTTAAATTTCCTTAGAATTCGTTAAATTTTCTGAGAAATGAATTTTCTTCAAAATTATTTAAATCTTTGACAAAATTATTGTGTAAATTTCCTTAAAATTCTTTAAATTTTCTTAAAATTTTCTTCAAAATTGTTGTGTAAATTTCCGTACAATTTTCTTCAGAATTAATTTTTTTTTTCAAATTCGAATCTTATTCGAACTTTTTAAAAGCGTTTGAAATAAAAATATACAATTTATTTGAAATAAAAGTCTGGAATTCTAGATCTGTAAGAATTTGTTTAAAATTAAAGTGTAAATTAAACCTAACCTTCTTTAACATTCCAATAAATAATAGCTAAATATCTAGATCTTCCTGCTACAGATATAGTCCTCATGAATTTATTCACTAAATTGTAAATAACCTAGTCTCTAGATCCATTTGTTTCATACACTCTCACATTTTTCTCTAATTGCATTGCATTTCACGCTTTATGGCATATAATTATGAAAAATTACGTTTTCTTATATGATAAATAAAAGAAATAACGAGATATTGGAATATCAAACCGTTTATATACTGTATCATCAATTAAGTGTACGGATAGAATATCTTAAATATATACTCCTATTGTATAACAATTATATGTATATACTGCATAATGTACCACAGCACATATATTCATATAATATCATATTTAGATAATTTAAATAATAATATATAATAATAACTGTATTATCCATCCAATTATATTACATAACTAATAACAACAAAAATAATCATATATATATATATACACACACTATATATAATAGATATATATTGCAATTATAAAATATAGTATATAGTATACAGTATACCCTATGTACTCCATATTATATTATACTATACTATACATACCATGATTTAAACTAACTATATTAATTATATATATATATATTGTTTCTCATGACATATATCATACACATATTTTTTATAAAAATATTAAATACTAATTATTAAAATATATTAATACTATACTATATATACCATGATTTAAACTAACTATAATAATTATATATATTTTTTCATAGATGACATATATCATAGATATATTTTTTATAAAAATATTAAATATTAAATATTAAAATATATTATATACCATGATTTAAACTAACTATAATAATTATATATATTTTTTCATACACGACATATATCATACATATATTTTTTACAAAAATATTAAATATTAATATATATATATACCTTTTCATCTTCTAAACCAGTAGTATTAACTATTAAAATCAAGATCTTAGACCTTCATCTTCCAACACCCCGCATAATCACGCAAATGCCACAGTGGGCCTTATCTGACATCACTCCATCGAATCACGTTCCCGACTCAGCCGTACGCCTCAGTCCGAAAAATCATCCTCTAATTCGACTACCGTGCCTAATCTCACGGCACAGGTCTAATCCCCTGTTAGTACCGTTCTGGAATCGGCTACAAGCGATAAACGCCTGCGATAGGGCCGTATTTATTCACGGTAAATCGCGAGGCACCCGATAAAGATCCAGGCCTGGCAACCGTTTCTACCTGTGAAATTAATTCAACGTAAACCGAAGGCGAGTAAACGCACGACACGCCAACGGAAACACTGATCAGAGGCGAAATTAAAGGCCCTCCTCCGTCTTCCCGTGATTACGTCAATTTGGGCCCATGCATTATTCCGCAGTCCGGTCCCTTATCTCCGGTATTCCGTTAAAATCACAGGCTACGAGCAGTTTAACATGGTGTAATTAAAATCTACAGTGCAATTAAGCTTTTTCCACGCACCAGCACGCCGAGTTTCTGCGTGTCATCCCGGTCAAAGACATACGAGCCTTGCCTGCCTCTGATGAACGTTGACCCCCGAGCAACAGAGATACGCCATTGTCTTAGACATCACTGGAATCCAGTCTTTCATTCACGTCTTCCGCGAACGTCATCGTTTTCCTTTCTTCAGAGATACTGAAACGTTCCTCTCTTGGCTTTAGGGGATTACTCGACGAGGCAGGAGGAAGTGTTTATGTCTGTTTGAGAGGAGGTTAGAGAGAATGACGAAGGACAACTTTTCTGTGGTTCACTGAACCTGTTGAATGGGTACATTTAAATGGGAAGATCCTGTTGATCTTTTGTGAGACTCGCTGTTCAAGAGGCAAAATTTCAGGTTATGTTTGAGCCTAGTGGTGTGGCAGAGGTACTGTTAGGAATAATAACAGATTTTTATGTCCTTTTGGGTGTTTAAAGAGATCTAGGTTTATAGATCCACATTGGATTTACTCCCGTCACTAGGTCTCCTGACACACTCACCCAAGATACTGTTAGATATCTATGCTATTACTCTGCATGAATAACGCGATTAGAATGTACTAAGTAGGTATATAAATTGGATAGAGGTGGTAATGTGGAAGAAGTTATTGTTCCTGAAATTATGTATAGTAATCGTAAGAATAGTTTATAAATCGGATTACTTTGGGCAAATGTTGCACATTTGTCTTAGTTCAGTCTTGTTTACAATCTTGAATGCTGGTTAAAGATACGTAAAACGAGAAACGTTCACGTAATAATAAGCATTCGTAAATAAAACGAGAAACAACAAACAACTAATACGAAAAGTGTGAAAACCCTCAACAAGGTTAACATGAAATGAATTATAATTAAAAAAGGAGAAAAAATTTTATAAACCGAGTTTCCTAGATGTAGTAACTTGCTTTCTGATTAATACTAATGCTAAGTTTAGAATATTATTCGTGCATTATTATTGGATGATGACAAGATTGAAATTCAAAATGGCGGTATTCATTTGTTATAGGTTATGAAACCATCTCGAACTTTGAAGGAGAAAACTCTAATTGAATATTATTTATCACTAATTTTTACCTATTTTACATAAAAAAGGACGAAGCCAAATTTAATTAATAGAAAAACAGGTAGCATCATATTATTAGATGATGACAAGATTGAAATTCAAAATGGCGATATACATTTATTATAGGTTATGAAACCATCTCAAACCTTGAAGAAAAGAACTCTAATTGAATATTATTTATCACTAATTTTTACCCTTTTTACATAAAAAAGACAAAACCAAATTAAATTCATAGAAAAGTAGGTAGCATCATACGATATTATTAGATGATGACAGGATTGAAATTCAAAATGGCGATATTCATTTGTTATAAGTTATGGAACCATTATCACTAACTATACTATATTATTTATCACTAATTTTTACCTTTTTTACATAAAAAGGACAAAACCAAATTAAATTCATAGAAAAGCAGGTAGCATCATACAACATTATTAGATGATGACAGAATTGAAATTCAAAATAACGGTATTAATTTGTTATAGGTTATGGAACCATTATTATTAACTATACTATATTATTTATCACTAATTTTTAGCTTTTTTTACATAAAAAGAACAAAGCCAAGTTTAATGAATAGAAAAGCAGGTAGCATAAAGGATGAAATTTCCTTTCCATTATCCCATAGTGTGATACATATATGTTCCACTAAATAATTCTACCCCTTTGCCAATTTCATTTTCTCCCTCAAAAATGAAGAATAATAACATTTAACTTTTTCATAAACACTGATAATTTCTCAAAGAAAATTTCAAATTTCCTTCTTCGTCTGCAGTAATTCTTTCATACGTGTCGCTGCTACCTATTCACGTGCTCAACGATACCCACCATTTCCACGTCACGCGCCAGACAAAAATGCCCGACAGCGCGAAGTAAGAAACGCGAAGTCGTGGGCAGCAACGAACGGCCTGCGTCCTCTAGATGCCAACTAGGATACAACCGGTATCGATGGAGGGAGTCGTGGATGCCTGTGATCCAGGCGACAATGTCAGCAACCTTGGCAACCGCGATTGTCCTTAAGCTATCATGCCCCGACAGGTTAAGTAATTACATACTGCGTAGCGCGATTTCCCTGCGCAACAATTTACGAATCGACAATGCTAACGCGAGAAGGGTTCGGCTATGATTTACCGATACACCGATACACGGCCTGCCGCGGAACAGATAAGCCTGTTCCCGCTAATAATTTACAAAACGGACCGACGGCCAAGGGAATTCGCCATGGCACAAAAGGCTCGCGCGTCGAGCAGAGTTGCAAGAAGGGGTGGGCACAGCCGTGTCTGGGGCCGGTCCTTTTGTCGACGCCGGGAGGCCATAGGAATGCGAGTCCCAGACAAATCGCTATCAGCCGCGGCAACGCGCCAGAGAATAATGACTATAATCCCCGGGCTGATTTTTCATCTTTGTCAACCGCGTTATACAACACGCACTGCGGGGAAATCGTTGAAACGAGAGATACGAAGGAGCATAGGCGGACGAGTTCCTCCAATAACGACGGTTCGCAAACCGAGGGGATATAAAACGTCGGTGGCCATCGTTGATCCTACGTTTTCACCGGCACAATGGCGACACGGATATCTACACGCGTCTGTGCACATGGGCCATACTCTTTCGAGGTTCAGCCCCGAACGCGCGGCCCTCGAGAATCTTCGAGGAAGCAGAACGCCAACAAAGAGCGTGATTAAAGCGATGATAACAATGCTGTCGTTCATCTTCTTCTCCCACCACCGGCGCCACCGACAGTTCCCGCCGTTGTATAACTCAGCTGCGCCCTCTGCAACGTCGCGACGCTCTCCAGGCTAACTCCACAGCGGCTATTCCATTATCATCGCGGACCACTTCCTTGGTCACCTCTCCCCGGTGTCTCTGACGGCTCTGTTCCCTTCTTTTTGCCTGCTACACGCTTCGAGCTCGAGTGACACTAAATCCGAGGTGGCACTGACCTAGCTGGCAGCGGCTAGGACCACCAGAGGTGGACCGTTTCACGAGGCTCTGGCACGCTCAGCGGGTACTGTTATTTCGCTGGCATACTTCGGCTGGAATACAAAATGAATTCAGGCTGGTGGAGGATAAGCGGGAGAGCGGTGATCAGGGGAACAATGATGCATCGGGAATACCGTCTAGAGGTGGATAGAGTCAAGACGGAGATCAGTCAAGGTTGAACGGTCCGGTTCATCGGCCGGATTCTTTCGAGATTTTCTGGGGAAATTCTCCGACAGGTTTCTTATTCCCCTATACACTCGTGTGGGTAGATGCATGCACACTCCTCTCGCCGCGATGTGGGGAGATCCTACCGGAACCTGCAACGTGCCACGAATTACTTAACGCGACCAGTGATTATGTAACGATTATACGATCATTACTATGAAATAATCATTTCGGACTGCGAAATAATTCACGTAACCTTCGATTATTTGGGATTAATGTACGGGGCAACCAGGTACCACGGATTAACCGGGTTTGGGTTAGGGTACTTGGCATAATTTTCTGAAAATTTTGCACAAACAATGAGATTCGTGTGTATACATACGTATACCGTGGAACTCGTTTATTCAAATCTCTGGTTCATCCGGATTGAAAATATTTCTATATCCGAGGATACAAGACTTTCTTTGTTCCCCTAATTATGTGGCCAATATTTTGAATCTCTATTAAAATATATCTATTGCTATGTGTAAAAGTAAATGAAATGAATTTTTCAGATTTTCCGGATGGATCCTGTTTGCGCCGGATAATCGAGATCCTCCCCTATATTTTATAATTTAGAGTTTGGGAGAAAAAACACTGAGTAATGAAAAATATTTTGATAAACTTCGGTATAATCGAGGAAAGATGGTTCCTTATATAAAAGTAAATCAAAAGTGAATAGAATTTTAAATATACCTAAGCCTCTGTTTTCAAAGGAATACTTCCAACGACTGAGAGAAGACATCCTGTCTGCGTTTACTGCATGATAATATATCCATTTTATTTATTTGAAAATATATTCCTATTTAATAATTAATTCTGTAGCACGATGTTAGAGGTACCAAGGATGTTAGAAATTACACCAGTGGTGTAATTATTGGATTGGCCAGGATGAAACAATTGCTGGCTTCCTAAAGCATTGTAGGTATTTTTGACAAAGATCAATGTCGAGATGATGCTGGTAGAATCTTCCTGAATCGAAGGAAGTATTATACTTAATTGGACCTTAAGTGTAGGAATTAGAGAGGAGTATCTGGGATTAGTCGATGAAACGGGTGTCGTTTTTCAGAAGGACACGCATCGATGATGAGCAGACAAAAAGTGTGGGAGCTTAGCCAGAATGTTCAAACTCATGACTTCCATTCACCGGACGTGATATAAACCCACTATGATTTATTCTGGTTCTTCGAGCAACTTTGTTTTATAACAGGAAACTCAAAGACCGCAAAAACCAGTTCAAAGAAATCATTGCTGCAAAAGGAGGCTTTTTTGTAAAAGCGGTCAAATATGTAAATGGCAAAAAGCTGTTGAGTGGAAGGATGTGTGAATAGAATATTAAAAAGTGAGGATGTAATTTTTAGAGCTTGTGATACTTACATAGAGGAAGGAGAAAATTATTTAACTAGTAAAATTAATTTCTTGTTAATTTAATTTAAATTTAATTTCATTTATCATTCTGCATTTGTAAATTAGAGATGTCATGCATCAATTTGTTGAGTCTAAAAGGAGAAATTGATCTGGAGAAATATTAATTCAAGAAATACCAACATCAGTAATACCAACAAAATTCATAATAAGACACAAAACATTATTCCCAAAATTAATGGAAATTTTGAAAATGAAGTATTTCTTCATTCATATTTATGACTTACATTATTTATGATGGACAAAACTTTCCAAGTAACCCTATAAAGAAACAGTCAATTAAATTTTACAGCCAAAGTTTAATTTTAATTAATTATAAACATACATATATATCCAATAAAATACTAATCTATTACCTTTAAATTATTCATCAATTAATTATAGAATACGTTGCAGAATTTCTCAAAAATTTCTTCTTTTCCAAGTATTCAACAGCTTACATTCAAGACAGACCTATAAAATAAATTTTCAACGCTGTAGTGTTCTTCTGCCCGTTACAAAGTAATCATAAAGAGTGTCCTTGTGAGACTTTAACATTATACAATTATGTCAAGTGGAACAGCTGTTCCAGAAGGTCCAACAACGTTTATAATCGTAAACGCATGAATCAGTGATTTGAATATAATTTCGCTCGCAACGAGCAAAAAGTTAATTAGAATCCTCTACTTCATTCTAGTCTCTCCTCTCGCACATTTATTTGACGTGTGCTTATTATACTAGAAGCTTCATCCGCATACGGGTGCAATTATCCAGGTATCCGTAGAAAAAAAGAGCAGCCACGGTCTTAGCTGACACCTATCATGGCGACGTCAAAGGGTGCAAGATGGTTGCTCGCCAATTTTCCACGCGAATCCACGCGAAACGCGCGTGAACGGCCTCGACCACAGAAATTGGCATTGATCGTTACGCAGCTATGCGGTCACGATCTTGATCTTCGCGCACACGCGATCGTCCATTCACGCACGGTCCCCAACGAGAACCGTGCCACCATTCCACAGGTACAGGCTGCGAGTCATTTCCACTGGTTCGCTTATGCAACAGAAAAAAATCCGAGGGCTATATACGGAAGAGTAAATATATTTACTTACTTGAATATATAAATATTTTGAAGCGATGTTATCGAAAGCGTCTGAGAATACGTACAATTTAATGCTTCATTCCGTTACTTGTACACTCCCAGTTACTGTAAACAGAGAAGAACAAACATTTTATTTATTCAAATATATGTATGAACGTTTTTATACTGATACTTACTTTGATATCGAGGTAAATAGCTTCTGATGATAACCTGTAATGATATTATTTAGGTTAGTATATTTACGGATATTTTTTGGTAACCTAAATGCACAAATAGCTGCTGAAATATTCAAAAATACATACAATTTAGTTCTTCCATTGTGTACTTTTACTTATCCATTACTACAATAAGTATTGTGCTTTGTTGTTATATTCTAAGATAACTTAATATAACATCATTCTTTATGTTCGTTGTTACGTATATATGTTCATTAAAAATGGAGAACGTTAAAGTCAAATTGTACATATCTATGAATATTATGTGTATTAACATATACATATAAAAATATTTACGTTTAATAATATTGCATACACATAACATCTTTATATTGCAAATTTTAATTATATTAAAAAGTTGTTCAAATAATAAAGGAATAATAGTCGCTGATTTAGTGTCAGAACGTTTTCCTGCGATTAGTATAACATGACATACATACATATATAAGGTGAACGACCTAACATTAGATCCTATAACTTCTGAAGACAAAAATACTGGTTAGAAAGGAGCAAATACTATAATGACTTTATCGAAAAGTTGTAAAATTAAGGAAGCATGAAAAACTGAATCCGAAAAATATTTATTCAACGCCTAATATATTTTCGTTAATAATGAATGTTAAGTATAAAATTATACGAATAACGGAAATAGCGGATAGCAAGTAGGAATATTTATTCGAATAAATACTTAATTGGCATAAATATTAATTTCATTAGCATTTTTCCCTATTTAATATCTTCATAAAGTTCTTAAAATTTTTCAAAATCTAAAATAATATCTCTATAAAATTCTTAAAAATCATAAATTCACATGGAAAGATAACAAAATCCAATAGAAAATATAATTTATTCCAATTTATCTTGATAAATGGTTTAAAAATAATAGAGTGATGTAAAAACATGAAATTTTTATTGTATAAATGCATATGCATCATATGCATAATTTATGTATATGTATAATATAATATTTTTATCCCACATAGTATCTAGAAGAATAAAATAATTTGAGAGAAAATTTATTAATTCTTACATTCACTACAATTCTAGAGAATAGAAATACAAACTTGTTTCTTTATATTATAAAATAAATGTTATATAATATTATAATTCAAAGATTTATAAATTCATAGAACAATAAATTGTGTGTAGTATTAATACTACAAATAAAATAACATCAAATCTTTTAATTACATACATTATATTACACACATTATATTTTAGATTACGTACATTCTACATATTATATACATACAGTGTTTAAATATTCTGATCTTTGTATGAAAAAACTTTTATCATACATTGTCATCTTAGATTGATATTTAATGTTTGAAAAAATATATGTAATTTCTGTTCTAAAATACTAATTTTCAAATATTTCATAAGTGTAACAACCTCTATAATTTAGAAAAATTAGAATTCCTTTTGTTTGGTTTCACTTACTCTATACTATTAATTTAATTAGCATTATCAATTACAATAATTTAATAAAAAAATGTTTTATAAAAAGCAGATCATGATATAAATTAGAGGCCAAATATTAGTAGCGTAATGATATTTCCCTATTCCTGTAGTAAAACATAAATAATAAATTGAATATGGGACAAAATCTAACCTTTAACTACAACGAAACATATTAAACCTAACATAACACACCTGCATTTCTTATTTTAATTGACTAATTTATTTTCCATTTAAATTCTCACAACTTTACACTTATACATAGATGACCATTTGATTAATGTACTAAAGTTAATTACACTTCACATCCATAAATCATTAAGTAACAGTCTCCTAATCTCAGAGTGCTGTTTTTTTTTTCTAAAAAGAACTATACTATTTCTTTAGTAAAGCAATATAAATAACACTCATCTATCACTATTAGTTGCTTAAACGGAAATAGATAACATTACCATCAATAAAACAGTAAAAAGAGTCAAAGAAATCAATTTCGTATAAATAAATTCAAATGATATTTCAATTACATTAACTATCCTTGATTAGCCTCTTTCAGATCTTGGACGATACTTCAGTAATATTGTGTTATAGGCTGGTTAAGCCAGAGTATAATTAGATCTCTTCGTTAGAGAGGAGGCGGACGGTTCAAGAAAGAAATACGAAGTAAACGAGTGACCTTTCTTTTTGTCTAGCCGCGATCACCATAATAGTGGACAGTTAGGTTCAACGGACGCGGATTATGAGTCTGTGACTTTGCATACAGTGAGTCACAAAAGTATTCGTATTCCCGAATTTTCAACGATCACTATTTTTTTATGATACGAATTTTACAATCCTTATCCACGAAAATGTATATTATATTGAACAAAGCCAAGTTCCATAAGAAACTAAATTTATAAAGATATTTATACAAATATATTTATGGTATGAAAATTTACCTTAATTTTTGTTTACTTCGTATCGAATTATGTTAGAATAAAATTTATGTCAATTGGACGATTATTGTTATTTACGTATCTATGTTAGATACAATTATATTTATGACACAGTGTACATATTTGAACGGATAGCAATGGATGCTTTTAAAGTAACGTTCAATTTACATTCAGTGTTTACGTTCGTGAAACTCAATTAGATTTACAAGAAATCGAGTCAGGATCGCGATGATCTATGATTACATTAGCAATGAGTCGATATAATGGATCTACGAGTATCTAGGATTTTGTGACATGTGTGTGTATATATATGTGAATATCAGCTTTCGAATAATTGTTCGTAAATGTAAGTGTACTTGTTGTACGTATTAGATTCGTGAAAAATTCTTGATATTATCTGTGTATGATTATATTGTTTTCCTCTAGGTTATTCTCGTTTATCTGTTACTCATAAATAGCGTCAGAAATAATTTTACGCTTCTTTGTCGAAGTTAACCTCATCAGAGCTAACTACATATGCAAGTACATATGTATGTATATCTCTATATTTAGCCACTTTGTCATTTTCACTAATGATTAACCCCTTTTGGTTGTAATATAAAGGAAACTTTGATTCCAAGAACCACTTATACGTATTTTAAAGAAATATACATATATTTACATTCTTTTATTAGAATATATTAATATCTTTCAAAAATATATTAACTAAAAGTCTGTTGTGAGAAGAGTTTTAAATAAGATTATCATTTAAGCTATATTAATAATCTAAAAGAATTCAATAAGGAAATTTTGTGTGTAATATAGCTAAGAAACGAATAAAGCCAGAGAGTATATTAAAAATTAAAATTAATTTTATTACAGAAGATGATAGATTTTTATACAAATAAAGAAGTGCTACTAAACATCATATTATGGCGTATAATATGTGAAAACAAACATTCTAGAGATAAAATATAGTATAATAATAATATGATAAAAATGACTCAACTAATATAGCTTCACAATGGCATCATTAAATAATGAAGTTTCATAGGCAAATATATTATGCAAAGGTTATAACACAAAACTTGCATAGAATTTATTTATTACTAGCAGTAACATAGAAATAGACAATGTTAATAATATTTAGAGCATAACGTCATAACATTATGACATTATATTACATTATTAAATTTTCATTGAAGCTTTTTTGCAAAGAACTATCAATAATTTTCAGAATACAAAATACAAAATTTATATATAACTTTAGCAAAAGCAATAGCATAGAAATAATAAAAAGTGATATTCTTTTCTCTTTATGGGAAAGGTCAATTGGATTGCTACAACTTTAAAAATTGAACTTAGTAGTTACCCTCTTGAACACAGAAATTTCTTAGAAAAATATAATTAAAATATTATACATCTTCTAAAATTCAAAAGTACATAATTAGATTTAAAAATTTCCTATGGAAACAATTAAAATATTCATTATCCAAAAGCCAAAACTAAAAATTGTATTATGAAACACTGAAATTTCCTACAAAAATATAATGAAAATACTGTATATTGCTCAAAGACAAAAAATACAAAATTTATATAAAAGTTTATCCATAACAACACAAAATCAATAACTAAAAAAGGGTCAAAGACTATTACGACCTATTTTTTTGGTATACCTAACCTAACCTAGCAAAGAAATGATAGGTGCAGAAATTTCCGGGTGACCTGCGCAGCCTGGAAATCCTGAATCTCAGCAGCGGGGTCCTGAGAGACCTAAAAGGTCAATCCAGTGTGATACATCACGACCCTGCAGTCCCAGTATCTTCCGCTTCGTGGTAAATCAAGAAGAGGCGTACCGCCTCGAAATCTCGTGCCGCCTTTCCGCTTTACTTAGGGAGACCACTAACTCGAGCCAAAACGGTTATGAACCTTTCTTCAACGACGCTGTCACGGTTAACGTGATCCCATTTTACGTACCTCGATCTATATATCCCCAGCGTCCCATTAGATCTGAAGCTTTAGGGGTCAAGGGAAGTCGACCCGCTCGGTGACTCGCTTAATATGTATCGAGTAGAATACTCGTTATGTTGTCGTTACGTCAGAGTCGAGTTAACGGTCCAAGACCTGCGAAGATAGTGGACACGTTGATTGACTTACGAAGGATATCGTTCGAGGGCCTATAATTTATTTTTCTCCTCGATTGCTGATGTAAAACACTGTAATTTCAGGAATAATGTTCGAGCTTCTTTTTTCTGTTTACTTCAAACGGTTGATTGATGCTTCTTTAATATGTGAATGAAGGTTTTGAGAGTCCAGGGAATTTGGGTAATGAAGAAGCGGGTATGTACGAATTTAAGAGAAGTTGAGGTTAAAGACATTTAAGAGAGAGTTTGATGATATTAATCATCTTGGTTATTTTTGGGCATGTGAATAAACTTTATTTATAAAAAATGTACGATATTCAGGTGTACAGTCAAGGATAGAAGTATAATTAAAAATCATACAAAATCTAGGGACATTTACTATATATATATATATATATATATATATATATAGTAATTTTCCAAATAATAAACAAGTCAAAGTTCAACATTCCAAATTTCATTCAAATTAATAAAATAAAAGAAAAAAAGTGAACTTAAAATACCAAGAATATTTGTGTACGATACATCTAAATGTTCTGACACTTATTGTCAGACACAGTTTAATTATGAAGATAGGTGGCGTCATACGTGACGCATGCTCACGGTAATAAGATTTCAGTAATTACTGACAGAGTTGTCGACAAATGGAACAACACGCGTGCAACAGTTCACTTTCTTCCTCAATGAAATCAAGGCTTACGACATTCTGAGACGTGAAACAGAATGAAGTCTCGTGTAAAAACAAGTAGTGCACGCGTTCTTTTTCACAGACTCGACGAAGGTACAGGTTTTTGTCATGAAAACATGAAAGATGTCTCTGCATTATTTATATGTAATTCGTGTTTGTTCGGAAGAGGGAGCTACGAATAAATTCTTCGTTAAATTAACGCTAGATGTCTCACGTGATAGTCCATGGAAGCACGTAGATGCAAATTTTGATTCGTTCCCAGCATTCAAGGATTACACGCGTACTTCCGGTCTCCTGTTTGGGGTAGCTGTATCCGGTTGGACAGCCTTTTTGGTTTACAATTGAAAATTATTTTTATTCTTCAGGATGTTCCACAGACTTCTTTGAGCAAAAAGAATTACAGGGAATTCGTCTTTAACTAATTGTAAGTCTTACTTCTGGCTATACAGACAGAGAGATTGTACATTAGTTAGTTTATAATTGTTTTAGATATTAGGTTTAATTCCTGCTAATATTTATTTAGATGACATTGTATATTTTAATATTATCATTGATTCAAGTTGTGAGAAAGAAAACTCTTTCCAAGTATCTATTATTGACTTCCTTATTGAACATCAATTAATTTTTTGAGCACTTTCATTTAAAGAAAAATTGCTATTTTATTATAAAATACTGCAAAATTAGGATACAGTATTGCACATTATAGTGATATTGATCTATTGTATTGGTAAATATAATAGAATTAGCTTATAACATTGCAAAATATAGATAGATTAATATATATTATTCCAAAATATTAGAATATTATATTGCATAGTATTGTAACATATTGAAACTTTAGTACATAGTATTACAAAATATTAACACATAAGATTGCAAAGTATTACAATATTAATATTGTATTATAAAATATATCAATATTAATACATAGTATTGCAACGTACAGCAATATTGATATATATTATTCCAAAATATTAGTATATTAGTAGACTATAGAATAATGGACTATCAGTACTTATATAGTATTGCTAAATATTTCAATGTTACTACATAGTATTATAAAGTATTACAGTACCAATACATAACATAATATTAAACCGAACCCCAACCATAGTACCAGTATACATACAGTATTTTGTTAAATATTACTACACAGTATCAATGCAATATTTGTATTACAGAATTAACATTACAAAATTATGTATATTACACTATTTACATTACAAAAACTATCACGAAATTACATTCTCTATTATCATGAGATACAAATTCTTAAAAATACAAACTGAATAACCTCAAGAACAACGTCAAAGAGATAGTGATCAAGAGTAAGAAAAATGCGATCCTCAAGGGTGTCTTCTTCTTTTGCAATCCTCTGGTACGGATATTATTTGCTTCGTTGTTCCAAGTTCGTCGTTCGTGAGTGATGATTGCAAACTGGTAAAGAAGGGGGATGAGCCCACGTGAAAAGGAAAATCGTTGCTGGACACCCGGCTAACATCGCTTACAGCAATTACACGCGCGCCGGCGAGATCACAATCTCTCGCGAGCAAGAGGAATCCTTAAATGCTCTGAAACATGGCGATTTTAAATTTTATGGATATTTATACGCTTACTGCAACTCGACGAAGTTTAAGCAATGGCATCCAATTGTACAGCGTCTAATTGAATATCTTCATCATGGTCTTCGGGTAGATTTATCTGGAAGTAATTAATAATGTATAAATTTAACTTCTAGTAATTTTATAAAGATTCGAAGCGTGTTAGAGCCGTAAAATTTTTCGTTGCTCCTAGTTCGTAATTAAATATAATTGAACAGATTAATTAAAGAGTGATGTAATACGTGGCGCGAAAGTAACAGCTTCTGCTTTTCAATTTAAGATTAATGTCCTTGTAACAACACGCCATTATTAATTAACGTTAATTTATAAACGAATAATGAACTGATTTATATTCTAAAAATTTATGCTTACCACCATGAATTTTAATTCTTAATCTCGAGTAGGAAGATTCACGATCGCATACTAACTGCTCTTTTAACCATTCTCGCTGATTTTATAATGAAGTTAGGGTTATTTAATTCCGGAACGTGGCTCGTGTTAGCAATTTATTAATTTATCATAAAAGAGAAGTTCCTCTTGGCCAGAATTTTAATAGGAAGTTTTAACTTATATGGAAACACAACAGATTTTCTGTACTCAACTATTGAATTCTTGAATCTGGTTCAGTTGATTCATTTATAACTATAGAGTAATTCCACCTGTCACAAATTTTATTAATGTTATATAATATTTTAATTATTGAAATATTTTGTAAGATATTTTATAAGTGTTTGATATAGGAATTGAACAGATTATAGTACTTAGCTACAATACATATTTACTCCAGTGAGAATAGAAAAGATTTCAGAACACTTTAGGAAAAGACAGTAGAAATTTAAAAAACAGAAAAACTTTTAGTTAGAAGTTGATTAATAAATGTTATTATTTTATAAAGACATTGAGTTAATTTATTTGCCACTGCATAATATTTTTATCTAATTAAACTTTTACTAATAGAAATTAATATTTTGTACAGCAACTGAACAGATTTTCTGTACTCACCCATTATATTCTTCAGTGGAAGTATAAAAAAGTCCAGAAAATAACTCATGGTTCCAATTTATGTATCCACCACCATAGGATAATCCCACCTAGTTAAAGATTGCTTATTAATGAATATTAATGGTTTATATGGAAACTGAACAAATTTATAATATCGGGGCACAGTGTTCTTCAGTGAAAGCATAAAATCTTGGTTCAAGAAAGGGAATCTGCTATTTTTAACAGCTATTCGCTAACTCACTGAGTCTATATTTATCCAGAGCCTGTAATGGGACTTCAAGCGAGTACCTTAGCAGAAAAATGCGAGGTCTCGATCGGTCTACTTTTTGCTGCCTCCTCTCTTTGCTTTTCCTCTTTGTTGAAGATCGACTCGTCGACAGATAAAGGGAGAACGTGCTGGTACGAATGCGAAATGCTTACCACCATAGGCGCCACTCGATGCCATCGCGACAAGATGCATCCATAATATATGTAATTTAATTTGAATTTGTAACCATTTAGATTATTATTCTAATTAATATTCTTAGAACGTTGATTCATTTTTCTTAGAATTCTATTTACATGGTTTTGTAATCTTTATGACACTTGAGGAGGTCACCCATGCAATTGGATTAAGTCAAAATTGAAGAAAATATTCTAAAATATTTTGTAAGTAGTATGATTGAAGAACAAAATTGTACCTTAAATTGTATCAGATTGCAATTTGTATTATTTGTCAAATGTTATTAGAAGATTTAAAATTCTGTGCACTTGATTTCATTACTTTTATGCGAATATAATGAACGGCAATTGTACAATGAACTGCAGGTATGTCTCAAAGCAAATTACAATTTCTAAAGTTTTCGTAACAGTCGAGGTATTAATATTATTTGAAATCCATTAATTTGTGGAGAAATTGTCAAGTTAATAAAGATTCTATGACGCGATAAACGAATAAAACGAGAATACAAGGAATCACATACTTTCAACCCACAACCCAATTTAATCCAAATCATAATCCTCCACCTAAAATCCTTGAAAGCCCACAAACGCCCTCTACCAACGAAAGTTCAAACTACGTCTCAACGACCAGCCCATGGAACCCGTTTGCACAAAATAATTAGCGAGGCTCCAGTGATGTTAATGGCAACGGGTTCTCAGTTGTCCGCAATTGTCGATGCCCTGTCCAAGTGGTTGGTACCTCAACGGACCTTATCCTGAATCGCTTACTTTACATCGCGGTGGACCTGTTCCGAGAATATAAAGAGACGAACGGGGGTCCTCCGACGGCTTCGTGTCCGATTCTTTCGCCAGTGGCGCGATCTCGGCCCTTTTCTGGGGGCGTCGCACGGTCTAAGCTCGGCACTGGGCATTCGTTACAGCCTGTACATCCACCTGCGATACGTACGACCACGTTTCTAAGGAGACTCATTAAGCGAGACAAGGACGAGAGCTACGGTGCCGGCCTTGAGAGATCTTTGCACCCGCGGTCGCATCTTCTCTCGTCGCGTTTTCTTCGTGCCGCCCCTTCGAAGGCCGCGAAATGACTCCGCCCAGGTCATGGTCCACGCACCTGCGTGCACATTGCACCTGTACCAATACGACTCTTGCATCTTTTTCCCCGGCGTTCCTCTACGCGCAGGCCTTGGTCATAAGTGTCCATCTGTGTACACAGGATTATATGTATATATATACATACATATATATACGAATAGAACCGATGACGGTTAGAAAACAACGATTCAATTTGATTCAATCTTCTGAGTCTGTGGGATAGTTTTGCTGATTTAGGTTAGGTTTAGATTAGATAGGCACTGTTAGCTTGTTTACTTTGAGGACCCCTTACTTTTTATCGTGAAAACCGTGAGCTTTGTTTAATCACCTATTCGAGTTTTCGAGTCCTAGCACTCCTTTCTTCCTTTTCTATGCTTGGTAAGTGATTATTCAGTAGACGTTGTATAATATGTATCATGTGATTGAAGATGAACTACAAGGGAGCCCATTTTGTTACGGTGAGATGTAAGCATCGATATTTAGAATATCATGTCATCTGTTGAAATATAGTAATTTAGTATAGTTTCTAAAAACTTAGTGCATTAATAATATTGAATGTTATGTAAAGGAATAAAATCTTGTATACTTATTTTTATATACTTCTTTTCGCTGGATGTGGTTCAGACGTATTTCAGTTTGTAACTAATTTTTCAATTTCATTTTTCAATTTCATTTTTCATTATTTAAATTTAATTATGAAGGAACGTGTGACGATCTTCGTTTTCTTTCCCATAGGTTGAGAAACACTGAGTTAGCGTTTGAAGTAATCACGGTAACTTCAATAATAAAACACTGAGGAGTCATTAAGTTATTGCTGGAGCTTTTGAAATCTGTGAGAACGTACATGTTGAACATAAAGATTGGTCGTAAATTAAATAACTGAATTTAATTGAGAACCATTATATTCGAATTCGAAATCGACTTTAAATTAAGTCACTGAGTGTCTAATATCGTAGAACTTATAAGAGCGTAAGATCTTTGAATTAGCTATCTCGTCATTCTATTTAAAAGAGATTGAGACTCAGTCTTTTAAGGTTCTGCGAAATAAGAGAATAACGACTTATGACTATTTCGTTTACAGGTAGAAGAAATTGCAAATATTAGGTACTTTCTACTTCAACAAATTGGAAAACGAGAAAGAGAAATTGTACTTCAAATATAAATTTTTATCCTAGAATTTGAAAAATTATAGCCTCTAAAAATACCCAATATCAACAAATAAATATAGCGGAATTTATAATTAAATTTGAAACAGTATCTAATTTATCTTAATCCTCTTAAAAAAATATAATTAACAAATTCTTGCATTATGACTATGTTATGGCTATATATTTCTATATATAACTATATGTATCCATTAATAACGAAATTTCACTCAGTTCTTAATTATTACTCAATTTTTGATATTTATTAAATAATGAATGTTTCATTAAAAATAGATGTTGAATTATTTCCTTTCAAATACCGAGCGTGACTTGACAATTCTGTAACTAATTTCATGTCCCAGCTTATGTATCATACCAAGTCCCAGCACCATGTAACAACACCTAAAACACGTACAGAAAAATCAGCCGGTTATTAATACCGTTACCGTTAAATGCTGCTTCTATACAACCACGGACATCGTCCATTCGATTTATCGGCTTTCATCGGTTCCATGATTTATGACGTCCTCGCTACGATGATTTAAAGGTGCCGCGTTGATCCCATGATAAGCAGGATGATGCATGGGATCGGCTTTTGGTCGGCTCATCTTCCTGATCTTCTGTACTTCAAACGTTGTAAGTGAAGCAATAACGATGAGCAAGACCTCGAGTTGCCCCTTCCTTTTTATGGTCAGAAATCGTACTGTGCAGAGTCAGAAGTTCACACCCGGAAGAAGCGCTGGTCTAATTGGTTATCGAATAATCCACTTCTCCAACACAAGCACGAAGGTAGTTTACATGAATTTTCATTATCGACTGAATGTGTCACATCTGTAAATCATATCACATAAACAACGTAATATCGTGATCAAGATCAACAGGGGTAGATCAAGCATTAACGTAGAGATAGGATTAGTGTCAACTACTTAACGTAAAATACTCACCCAAGTTGTCCTACCATGACAATGTATACCACCACGAATTTTAAAGCTGACGTTTCTATAACATTGAATATAGGTTAGATGGAGCTAGCAGATTACTATGCAAAGATTAGTATGTTTTTACTTATATATAAAAATCCTAGGATGATCTTCCTTAATAAAGAAAATTATGAGAAGATAGAAAGCGGGCTGACATAAGATAAAAGTTCATTTTTGATGCTTCTGAAGTTGTTACTTTTATGTGGTACAAGGCGATTGTCGCGCTAGAGATTAAAGGTAACTCCGGTCTAAATACTGCGATGATAAGTCCTGTGTTCATGTCTGTGATCTGTCGGTATGTCTTTACTATGCACGAATGCGGTATATATGCATACATAAAATAAAATTAAGAATATAAAAATGAATATTGTTACCCTGGTTAGGGGGTTATATTGTTTTTAAACCCATTGGTGAAAAAGTCATTCCTTTAATTAATTTTAGCGATGTAGATAAGTTGTAAATTACTATATCTAGTGACGGTTCCAATTAATGCCGAAATGACACCATAGATGTCGCCGATAATCAATTCCGTATGCAGGTTGCGATTGTAGGTATGTAGTGCTAAATAATAAACGGAAAGATTTTTGTTTCGACTTTGAATTTCAACTTAGTTCATTAGTTATCACTTATCATTAATTTACAATCATTAGATTCTATCAAATATTTCGAATATTGTAAAGTATTTTTACATTTCGTAAACCATTATCGACAATATCCAAAAATGAAAGAATTTTTTGGAATTACTATCGTATGGTATTAATTGACGTAAAATATTAAATTGCTGTTTCAAAAATCAAAAGATTTAAACATGTATGTTCGATTGATTACCATATACGTTGGTAATCTTTCTATCTACGTTACAGTGATCTACTCTGCATATCGATATCCCTACCAGTTTTGATCGCTCTATTCTATTTGGTTTTGATGCACCCCGTTCGTTCTCTTTGTCACCACATGGTACATGTTCCGATTTATAGATGTCATACTTTCAGTCGATAATGAAAAATCATGTGCTCCATCTCTGTGACCATGTTGGAAATGATGAACTATTATACTGTGACCAATCAGACCTCCATTTCCAGATGTACACAATACTGTACTCTCCAAATAAATTCCTTGTTCGATTTACATTATTCGATGGTAGAGCAGTGACGATCAATCATAACCAGCGAGAATGATCGAAGGTAAGGACGTCGAGAAGGAAACTGAAGATGTGACTAACGAAATTCATTCCGGAAATTCAAAGGTTTCATCGCGCGTGAAAGGTTCTGGTCTATGAGTGACGACTTAATTGAATGAGTTCCTGGGCTATCACGAGATTTATAAGCAGAAACAGGGTGGCTCGTCTGACTTCCGGATTATCACGTTTGGTTGTGCTTTCGAGGCAGTGGAAGCTAATGGCCTTTTCAAGAATCGCATAGCTGTTACTACGCTTTGTGAGTCACATAGTTGGACATGCTCGGTAACGTGGTTTAAGTACAGACCACTAATTTTTCTTACAGCTTACGTGTTCATGTATCGAGAAATATGTAACGAGGGGGTAATGAATGGTCGAGTGAAAGAGACACCGACATTCTGTTACCAGCTGCGACGATCTGCAAGAACAAACAATTATGATTTTAGACAATTCGATGGATCATTTATTAAAGGAGTAATTTCCATGTAACAATATGCTTCTATGATTATAATTTTGTTTCAAAGAATCAGGTATTCTTTCACATTTTTTTAATGTTTCTTTGGTGTGTAGTATTTTTTAGTATATATTTTTGGCGTATTTATCATATGAAATTTACAAATATGTAAATTATTAAATGAAATATAAAATTTAAAAGATCAAATACTTTATATAAATTAGTATGAAATAGAAAATGCAATATAAAAGAACTTAAATAATGCTATTTCGGTAACTTTCTTCTATTGGGTTAAAAATCTTGAAATCCTTATAACCTATCAAAAGGTCTAAAGACCTATAAAATCATTAATATCATATTAATGAATTTTTAATGTATTACAAATCTGTTAAAATATTACTCACATTTAACATTTGAAACACACACTAGTAACATTTAAAAAGCTGACTTGATAACCTAACATATATTCGGACCCTCTCAATGATAACACTTAATTTTTTGGTAAAGGGATGGAGATTTTTAAGATAGCGCGACACCTGTTGGATTCTATGAATGAAATTTGACATTCGTTAGGCACTTAACGTCGAGAAAAGCTCGCAGATGGCGCAAGGTCCTGAAGGCGACGACGCATTTCTTTGTAACAAGGCAAACATTCAGGTTTCTCTTTGCAGAGGCCTTTTCAGGGCTGCGCCAAACGAACCGTCGATACTGTCGACGGTAATGGCGATTCTAACGGCGGACTCTATGCCTTGTGCGTGCCGCCGACAAACCCTCGTCCTTCGTCGGAAATTGCATAGCTCTGGACGGCTCTTTTGTCGCTGCAACAGGTAACGACCTACGCGCTGACCAATCGACTTCATGAGAAAATTCTCTGAATGCTTAATTTGAAATATCGGTCTTGGCTTTGAAGGGTTCGATATTAATTAAATGTAAGACGGTTATTGATGAATGTTGACGTTTTTCTTAATACGAATTGATTAGGTAAATTATAGGTATAAAATGTTCCATTAGGCCAGTCTCTGAAAGTAAAAGATTGAAATTAAAGATAGTTATTCTTTTCATATCTAAAATAAAAATGAATTTTAAGATAAATTTCATGGTCAAATAAATTAGGTATCAAATATTGTATAAAAAATGAAAATTGAAAGTGAAAATAAAAATGATCATTTCTAAAATAAATAAATTTTGTACATGAAAAATAACAAAAAATTTTAGAATATATCTAAAGACTAGGTAAATTAGATATCAAAACTCTATTAAAAATAAAACCCTTTAAAATAAAACGAGCATATTTTTCAACAAGATAGACTTTTTAATAGAAATTGTTTTCTTCCAAAATGAATTAATTAGCCTTTTCATACACAAGGTAAAAAGAATTTTACGATATATCCAGATTTCAAATGCATGTTGATTTTATCCTCAGCCAAGAATAGCTTTGCAATATCTTTGGCCATTAATTACCTACATTAGATAATACAAAAATGATAAAAGCAAGACATACGGTATAAAATTGGTTAATGATCCTGCATGGATATCATAAACACATCCTTTTATTATCTTCGCCTTTATCTTCCATTACATTCGATATAAACTAACCTAAAAAAATTAATCAGTAAACCATGAAAATAATTCTAGGAAAAGCATAATTTTTTATTCAAACGAAAATATGTACCCATCAGCGCCTAATAGAATTCTATCATTTCAAGCAAACACTCCCAAGGCTAATGAAACAAGTCTAACAAAAGATTCTTCGACATTGGACGTCGAAGGAAGGAGTATATGACCTTCGGCAGAAGACCATTGGTCGAAACGGAATGTTTTTATCAGCACGCTAATGAAGCGCGCGAAAGACAAAACATGCCAGTTTCGTTACGAGCAATAAGCAAAATTTCCATGAAGCAATCAACATACCAAGCGATTACTCTCCATCTCTTCCAGCGACGGTTCCATGCAAACGCGATGAAAACTCAGACCTCACCGTTACTAACAGAATTGGCTGACCCAATTTGCAGATCATTATCATCCGGGAGATACCGACGAGATGGCGCTGACTCACTGTCAATGAGAATTGCATAAATCAACATCGCTGATCGATGACTCGATTCGCTTTCAGATCTAATTTCAAGCGACGAATCCAGTCCACTTTAATAAGAAGTCGATGAATAACGATGACAAAAGTAACGGGAGGAGCGTTTGGATAAATTGCTTGACTGGCTGATGTTAGAGTAGGGATTGGGCTGATTTTGCGCACATATCTAGTTTCCAGTAGAAGAAAATAACGAGTAAAATTTAATAAATTCATTTTTCCTTTTGTCTAAAGCAGATTAATTAAGTTGGTTGGTATATACTTAGATGGTATATAATTATATATTAGAGTTAATAATCTTAGAGTTAGTAATGTTTAATCATCACATTAAAGCTTTGAAACATGATGTATTTTGAAAATTGTGTAACCATTTATCTATGACACATATCCAGATCAAGTAACATAACGTTTCCTTTAATTCTTTTGCATAAGGAATGATTGATTGTTTTGTAATAACTTTAGAAGAGATTAAATTAATATCTTTAAAGAAATTAAAAATATTAATATTAGGAAATATAATTTTATGTTGAAAAATTTGTTTATGATGTGATTCAAAGAGAAACATAAAATTATTTTTCTTATAGAAATATTACCACCATTTAATATTTTAACAATACTTTAATATTTGTGTTTTTATGTTGCCCATAAATTATTTCATTTTTTGAAACAACAATAGCATGCTTGTAACAAAGAATATGCTGTAACAGTTTAATGTACATAGACGACTTAATTTCTTGTCAGATTCTTTTTAGAAACTGCAATAAATATGAAAGATGACACAGCTGCTGTGATTTACGATTGAATCGTAAAATTCAGACATGCATAAGGAGATTGCATGACACTAAGAGATGGAAAACACAAATGTCACTTTGAGTACTAACAAATATAGTTCAGTAACAAAGTTTCTAATGACTTAATGTTTTATTTATAATTCACCGTAGATTCAATTACAGTGGAATCAATTACCGAATATACCTGAAGATTATACAGAGTGTCTCACAAATTTCTTTACCAAAGAGTCACAAAACCAAAGGCCTTTAGAAGATATAAGGTGTCCCAAAATTCACGCAAGAAGTAATTTTGATAGAAAGTACAGGTCTTTAATTAAAAATTGTACTTGTTATTTCGACACGTTTGGTAATTCTAATAATATACAATATACAATATAAAATGTGAAATATAATATATATAAAATTTATAATAAAATTACCCATAGTAAAGTTTGCACCGTAACCTATAAGGCATCAGGTATACAACCAATTAAGGCAAACTAAACTACTGAAAATGCATGAATAGAATACGCGAAGAATTAAACTGAATCAAAGCAAGAGAAAATAAATTTTCAAGATAAACATCCTAGACCATACACATGGTAAATTGAATCTCACACGGTCAAAATAAATAAAGCTCGGTCATGCTCCCAAACGCTCTTTTTGTCCACTGAATTTTTCTCATTTTTCTCTTGTTCTGTGATGCTAATGAGAAAAGATAGCTGGCAATAAATCAAGGAACGCCGTAAAGAATGGACCTTTATGAACCCGCGGTCCTACGAGTGATTCCTCCCCCTCTTCCTCTCTAACTCTTTGTCTTGTAAATACACCATGCGTCGTTTAACACATAATGGGAGCTTCGTTATAATTTCAAACATATCACCGTGAAATAACATTGTTAAGAATTCTATCTTATCGCCTCGAATATACCAAAGTCTGAGACTTAAGAGGCTTAAGTAATTTCTTTCAATTCTGGGAAGCCTGTCTGCCATATGCATTCTACAAATCACTGCATTGTTTGATTTTTATATGTCATAGATTCAGCGTGGAGTGGTATAATTTCATTTTAACCAGATGGAATAGTAAATCTGAAATATGAATATTTAAATATCTAAATTATAAAATATTAAATATGAAAATAAACATTGTATATAAACCCAAAATCAAGTCCAATTTCCATGATTTCCATACATCTAACGACCCAATAGAGAGTCTTCAATTTCTTCCAAACTCTAAGATCCTTAAGAGCAGATGTTTCAATAAGCACCCCATTCCAAAACCTATCTCAGCCTATTGAGGAAAATTACATTATCGTATTACCATTCAACCTGACCAAACATGTCAAAGGCGTTTCCATCAAGTATTACGAGCGTCTAACAACGTGTACCAACGACTGATCGATCTAATCGCGAACACCATCATCTTATCGATCGCTGAGAGGGACTGCATTCGCTAAAATCGTGTATCGGGCACACAGAATCGAATTCCAAACGACATGCGCACGATTAGATTGCCAGTGTGCCGAGCGAATCGAATTGAAAATCCTCCAACTAGGAATTCCGTGTTGCTAGATGCACCGTTAAGGGTTTATCGATGTCGTGATTCGGCGAGAAGTATCGTGCATCGTTTCTACTTGCACTTTTTCCGGCACAATAGCAACGCTAACTGCACACGTGTTAACATAGCATTCGAGATCAAAATGGTCACGTATACAAAACGGGATGGAGAGCATTAAGTTCGAAGGAATCGTGATGAAGTCCAACGCTCTAGTTCAGCACGCGAGGCAAAGTAGATTATGTAGACCTCGAGTTCGTGACGGGATTCCATTTGCTAACACTGTATACCGACAGATCTGTTGGAAGCAGAGAAAAATTATATAGTAATAATCTAATTATACTATATAATAATAATAATTTTCTCATAATAGTATATTATATTACCTCGAATTTAAATGAAAACGCTTTAACGGATGTGATTCCTCGATATGTTTTATATGAAATATAAAAAGCCAATATTCGAATTACATGATGGCTATTTATTCGTTTGTGCTGCTCTCTATCTTTCTAAAGATACGTAATATACACATTGAGCACTGGATAACCAGGTTTATAAATGAAATAGACGGAACATCATTACCTTCACAGTGTCTGTCTTATATCTATTATTTTTATAATTTATGAGAAAATGTTTCCAATATGCATCTCACAAATAACTCTTTTAAGAATTATCTTTCTTTCCATATATTTACCAATCAATTTATATACATCGTATGCAACTGATATTACGATAAAAAACAAAGTATTATGTACCCTCTGGGATAATGATATACAGTTTGCGTCAGAGTTTGCTCTTCGGGTATTCGGTTCCTCGTTTTCGATTCCCCGAGGCAACGACCTCAGTGTACACATTGACTTCTTCATTTCTCATGGCCATGAGGTTTCTATCGAACTTCATGAGCGTGAAATTATTTTTCATCCTCGATCAAGTCGTTAACTTCGCATCAACGTCAGGCTACGTTGAATCAACGCTAGATGGTGACAGATGTTAAAGGCTATTCGCATCGACTCAGCCTTCGATATTGTAACTATAAGAAATCTAATATAAAAATAATAACAAACGAGAAAGATACCTCGAGACTGCGATTTTTCTAATCTCCACGATTACGTGCCTTCATTGTTTTGTTACTCGAAAAACGGCCTTGAATACGCATTCCTCAGATGGTTTACTTTCTATGTATCGATCATCGATTCGGTGATTTCACGCATGGTTTCTGCGATAAATCTCGCGTCGCAACCGACCGTGACAAACGTTACAGCATATTCCATTCCACGGTTGTGTTTTTTTCCATTTTTCAGACTTTAGTGGGAATAACGTTGAGCTGGTCCACTAACCGAGCCTTGAAGCACACCATTTTTTTCTTTGTCCCCGATTATATGTGCCATCGTACGCATAAATTTTATTTCCACGGAATTCGAACGTGTTCGTAATCTGATCACATTTTTTACGTTCTGTGTACGAAGCGAGTCACGTGAACTGTTACAGGTGAATATCGATTGATTGAAACAAAGAACAAAAGGATCATCGATCAGAACGTTATATTAGAAGTTGAAACTTTTATATATTTAAGAGATACATTATATAAATCACATACGAAATATTTTTAAGCGTGGTAAGTTTTGGGTTTTGACGATAATACAAATTTTCATTTAAAATACCGTATTTTTTACACTTTATTTTTATTTGATTATATACAATTAGAAATTGTAAAGTATTATAGTTCCCTTATATTTTTTATATAGATACACATAAATGAATATAACGATATGTTCTATGACTGTCGAACATTGTTGGCAGACGAAATTTCTCTGTATAGATGAAATCCGTAGAGTAATAGTGACTTGCTATAGTACCTTTATGGTAACTTTCACAATGTAGTTATTCATAATTATTATAATATTTTGACTGTGTTGACGATTTAACAACCAGTATTATCAATTAATATCACTTTAAATTATTAATACTGTCAAAATATTACAATAATTTTTCAAAATAATGATTATCAATGACAAAAATATATTTTTAAGAAAAGTTACTAAAACAATATTTTTTTCTTTACTAAGATGAAAAATATGTGTTTAAGACAAATATTAAATAAAATCTTTTATGTTTTCACTCTTGTGACGAAAATTTGATCTAAGAAGTCAAAAGTTAAGAAAAAAAGGAAAGACAAATGTATGCAAATTTACAAAGGATACAAAATAAATGAAACCATACTATTTTTGGAAGCTGTAATAAAGTACCCGTTTTTATATGTATGCTATATTAACATTACCAACGAAACTGTCATACCAATCAGTATAAATAACCAGACTTTTGTAACTGTACAGGGTTATGTTCGTTCCAACTATTGCATTCCACAAGATGCTGAACGAAGTTAATACTAAGTTTTCTGTATGGTCCCACCTGCCGTGCTTGACTTTGGAAACATTCCTGTTTTTTTTTCGAAGCATTCCTTCTCGACGCCAGTACCGTTACTGGTATTACTGTACACCTGACTAAATTTATTGCGCGTTCCGATTATTGAATCGTTGAATAGCACCGGTTAGTTGGTCAATAAATACATGCTTGATTCGAAGAAACTACCAGCAATACTTAAGCATAAGCGTCTTAGAATATTACATTCTCGACACAATTTTTCTACACAATAAATATGAGCTTATGGTAACGTAAAAAATAGCCACCAAATGTGCACAAATTACCAGGTGAATTGAAGTGGAAGAAGTTTACCCAACAAAAGAGGGAATGGAAAACAATTTAATTTAAAACTGGTTGGCGTAAAGATATTTTCCAATTGATGAATATTCTGGTACTAAAATATTGTACTAAAATAACTATTAAAAAAAATGTTGACATAGTATAGAAGTATTTTATTATAAAACGAAGAGCAACTTTTAATAGTAAGATACATTAATAAGATCATTCTTTTTAACAAAATTTTCGTTTCTGATAGCGTGATGTCTTTATTAAACTAGATATGTTTTTGTGAATTGTAGAACGATTATTATCTACCACCACGCTCAACATGGTCCAGAGTTTCACCACAACAAACGAAAAAACAAAGGGGCAGCACTACATGGAAAGTCGGTAGTGCGATGTTAATTGTCTCCGCTATGTTAGTATTAATTGCTGTCTTCGCAATTGCAGGATTGGCGTTATGGATGGGAGGTTCGTTCATACTTTATGACACGAGGTCTATCTAGCGATACTTCCTCTAAGCTAATACTAAATGAATTAAAAAATATTTATAAGAAAATTCATTCTGTTTCAGCTCTTCGAACAGATTCCAAAAATGGTAAGGATTGCATTTTTTAACAATTTATTTTAATACTATTTAATACGTATCATATGTATGTAATTATTTATAATGTTTATTTAATTATTTATAAATTATTATTATTTATAATAATGTATATTATAACGAATTAAGAGAAATAATACTCGTTGAAATATTTTCAGCGATCGTTGGGTTCTCCTGTACTTTCAGGGTGGCTAAGGGTGAGAAATATAATCCAATGTTGAAGTTAAACACTAGTATGGTATTCCGCGAAAAGGAACGTAAATACAAGAATATAGTAAGCGTGACAATCAGTATTATACTATATAGACTTAATTTATGTTTAAAAATAGGGATCCTGATAATTGACAAATGACTAATGTATTTCAGTTTGAACTATTATTTAGAAGAAGCGTATTAGGCATCGCTTATAAGCAGACGATCATAGACAAATTCGAAAGTGGTATTTTGAAGGTGTTCTTCAGGATATATCTAGACAGAAGAAAGATACCACGATCGATCACGAACGTCGAGGACACGATCGAAGATATTATCGCGAAGGAGACGTACTCATCGTCCTCCTTGTTCAAGGATATGGAACTAGACCTCACTAGTATATCAGTAAAAAGTGAGCATCCGCTAGAAACAGCGATTGATTGTGATAAAAACAGTAATATCATAATTACACGATATTTCAAAAATACATTAAAGAAAAATATATACTATAACTCAAAAATATCAGGACACTTGTAACATGTATAATAACTACAAATAAGTATTACATAAATGTCTAAAATAGCGTTTATCTAAAACTGAGTTTAAAATAGTAATGTATTTATAATATTTCTTTCTTATTCATTTAGGAATTAGTCAAGAGGTATCAGCGAGTCAGAAGCAAGCCCAACAAAAGAATGCAATGATCACGAAGAACGGTCTGCTTCGACCCAATAGAAACAGCTCCTTAATCACGAGTTCGAAATCAAAATCCAAACCGACTAAGGTCGAATCCACCGAGCCTGACATCGATTTCAGTAATATACCAACAATTCAGGGAACGTACAAAGCCACAAAGGTGAATGTTACTTCTCCAAATAGATTGAACTCTACTCAGGAAATTAATAAAGTTCAATCCGAACCAAGAAATAATACCAAAGTAAACTTACCTCAAGAACAGACCACAAGTAAACCGACCACTATACAAGACATCACCGAGTCAACTCAAAGTATCACGTACACAACGAGCAAATTGAAAGAAAAAGTTAATTACACCGTACACGATGAATCGTCCGGTGATACATATTCTGAGTCTGCCAAGATAGACGCTACGTCTACGACTTCTACGACCCAAGTCGAAAATGAAGATCTCTTTAAGGATTTCCACAAGCCTGACTTCGAAACGTCACCATGGAAACCAATTATACCATCTTACATTAACACGGAATTAAAATTATTGCCAGATAATGTTGAAAAAACAACAAAAACGAATTACAAAGTGAATTACAGTAATACCAATCAAGAAGACATTCATAACACAACCGAGAGAACTCTCCAATATAGTGTTCAAGGAAAAATTCCTGAATTACCAGCATCTAACACAAAATCTCCTGAATCATCAGAGATGTTGAATTCATATTTAGACGTTCCAGGGATGAGCACCTTTGATATTGGAGACACTGATTTTCCACGAGATAGGATTGTTCCTCAGGAAATGGTGAATTTTAGAGTAAATGGGAAGTTTAAAAATAAAATTCCAGGATTATTGGAAGATGGGCAGATCTTTACAGAAACCTCACCAGTTCAGTTAGACAATAAAAGGCCGGACATAGAAGTTTCTGGCCAGTTACCATCCGAAACTTATGACATCAGGCTTCGAACTTCTTCGCAACCTCTTGGGCTTTCTTCTTCCCAGCCCATGGAATTTTCTCCCACGAAACCCCATCGGTCGACGAATGAAAACGAAACAGGTTGGAGAGTTCCTGGGTCGCAGATCACGTACACAGTAACAGACAGTAGGTACAAGGATACTGTCGGCAAACAAAGTGACAATGTTAGGAATTCTGGCGATTCTATTAAAATGAATAAAAAGAGGGTAGATCAAAGCAATTTAAGAAACAAGGAGAGTTCTGAAAATTTTTTACCTTCAGTAGGATCCAGTACCCCTCGGTGGCACGTACAGAAGCCAGTTCAGTCAGATTCCGACGAGGAATCAACGACTAAGGTGTCAGGAGTAGGAGTAGCAGAGCCAATTCCGGATGTGGACATTGAACTGGAACCGAGGAATCGTTATTCTGACATCCAAGCTATAGTCAAACAAAATAACGCACTGCAAGATAGAAAAGTCGATAAAAATGTGCAACAACCGGTGTACACCAGCTACAAAACACCAGATTTAAATGGAGCCGTAATGAGGCCAAGTTTAATCGAGAGCTCCGGTACTCTGAAACCGTTTAGACATACGATACCTGTAGACAAAATTACATCCGTCGTTAATTACAGCAAGGATGATAAACAAGAGTCGTTGAAGCAGGAAATTAACACCGTGACAGACAGCATAATCAATCAAGAAGAAAAATTCACCGAGGTTAGTCGATTAAGCACAGTCTCAGAGAGCAAAGAGGGTAAAGAAAAAGAGGCACTTAAGGTTTTGCCAGAAAATTTGAAGGAGATCATTGAACTAGAAACTTTTGTGAAAAAGCAAAACAACGATTCTGAAACAAATGACCCAACAAAAGATGCAAAAATCGAATCATCTGAACATGTAAGACCAACTGAATCGAATATCGAGAGCGTAATAGATGATGATAAGCTTCTAAAGTTAAGCACAACGGAAGTTTATTCAGAAATGATACATCCCTTGTATAATAACATAGATAAATTAGTTGTAAGAAAAGAAGGAAATAAGGAGACACCACCAGGAAGGTTAACATCCAATATTTCTAGGAATTCTACTTTTATCGAAATCGACACATTGAAACACACCCCTGGTGAAGTCGAAGAAGATTTCAGTTCGTCAGAGAATATATCACCAACGAAAATCGGAGGGGATAATTGGCTTTTTAATGGGACTGTAAATCGTCCATATAATTCCTTTGAAACTAGGAAGAAGATTTATAACGATACCCTGAAAGCTTATGTGGTGGAAAATTTGGTCACACTAGCGCCTGTTAAGAGTAACACAGGTATCGGTAGACCCATAAGACCAAGACCCAAGATTGATCGGGAGAAAACGATGAGGATCGACGATAAATCCAGCAATCGGACGTCTTCCGACAATACAGTCCTATTGGAACAATTATTTGGCGTACCCAGTCGCGACAGAAATACCACGAAACGAAATTCATCCAACCATCAAGACCCCATGAATCTCGAGACAAATGAAGAAGAGGACTCAAACATAAATCATCCTAGAGTAGAACAAATAGTAGAAGTTGTGACATCGATCAGTACTAAGGTGTCCTCGAACTTCAAAGGGAATCCTGTTATATTAAAATTCGTGGTCACCAATTCCACCTCTCTTCCTGTGATACACTCCGAATCCCATGCAGAAGTGTCTACCTCGCAAATATCAGTACCCGAGGAATTTGTCATTGACAATAACAAAGAAGAAAACAGGTCGTTCAGAGACCAAGTCTCAAACAAGGGAACATCGGTATGGACTGAGAAGACTCCATCTTTAACAGCTACAGACGTACAGACATCAGATAGGAAAATCTCCACATTAGAAGAGAATAGATTTCTTTTAGAAAAACTCAAGCAATTCGCTGAAATAGGTACAGTAAACGAGCCTGTAAAAAGTAAGAATAGCTCTAGACCAGGGATGTTACAATCTCATGTAGCTAATGTAAAATCTAAGGAAGACTATCGACCTTTGCCTGACTTCGAGAAACTGAAACAAATAGCTGATATCGCGACAGGAAACGAAACTCTGATGAACTCCAGCGCGGGATTCACAATGACTCGTGATGGCGTTGAAATATTCACCAAAATTTTAAATAAGATGGAGGACCGTACTGACAAGATGATTTCAACTACTGAAGAGAATTTGGAAACTGGTAATTGTCTTGTTAGGGTTGTAAGGAGGTATTCGATGATTTTATTAACTTTAGTCGTGACTTAAAATTCTCATCAGTTGTACGTTTTTGTAGATCGTTGTTTCGGTTTCCTGTGCAAGGATGGAAAATGCTTGCCTTCCAGCGGCAGATGCAACATGTTAGGTGAATGCCCGAATTCAGAGGACGAAGCAAACTGTACGTGCGCCGATTTCTTAAAGACACAGCTTTTACATCAGAAGATTTGCGACGGTGTGGCGGATTGTTGGGATTATTCAGACGAAACAGACTGTGGTATACTATTTATTAATACTAGTATACTAATATTAATAACATATCAAATACTTTTACTATGGTAGATATTTACATAACCGAATTATATCAAGAAAGTTTTATTGACTATGTATCCCACTTGTTAAAAATTTATTCATATTTTTTTGATTTCTTAGATTGGTGCGAAGATGGTCAGTTTGTTTGCGGCAACAGCCGGTCCTGCATAAACCAAGATAAAGTTTGCAATGGTTATACCGACTGTCCAGGAGGGGAGGACGAGAAGAAATGCGCGGCACTGATAGAAGACGATTCAGCATTAAATTACGAAGAAACGAGTACCTTCGCTAAGGACGAGAATAATTCTGAGACCAGCGTAACTGAAGACGAACATCCATCATCTCAAGGACACTTTTCAGAAATAGAATCCACCACTAACAAGGACATCCTTTATGATCAAGAAGCAGTGGAATCTTCCATCTCAGAATCAACTACTTTGCACGCATTCAAAGATGATATTCAATTAGAAAAAATTATAAGTATCAAACATGAACCTGTGATTAAGGAGGAAATTAACGCTACAACTCTGGTTTCTGGAAGAGAGATATCATCAAACGCGAAAGACATTTTAGCACAAGGAAATTCAATCCATGTAAATTCGAAAAACAACGACAAAACATCGATAGTTAATTTAAAGAAAGAGATCAACAATTACAACGAAAGGGGTTATTTAAATATCCGAAAAAATGGAAAATGGGGAAAATTGTGTCTAAATGAAATGGATGACCTACTGCAAGAAAGACAAGCTGCTTGGACCATCGAAGACCTCGGTAGAGCAGTTTGCAAAGCGATTACATATCAGTAAGTATTGCATAATATCCTGCCTTATAAGTACAAGGAGTCCCGTGTAACTCTATTAGCTAAATATTTTATTTATTCTTGGCATGACTAAAACATTTGACCATATATACAACAAAAATTTATGGAGTAAAATTTCTTTAAACGGTAGAAAAAATCTTTCCAACAATACAATTATATAATATAAAACAAAGTATAAGAAATTCTTTACTAATTTGCTGTAAATATTTTTCAGGGATTACGAAACCGTGGAAAAAGTATTAGACGAAAATCCAACATCTATGAGATCGTATTACACTTTGTCATATAACGAGAAACCCTTGGATAAGACGATACTAACTTTCAAACCTTCTGAGTGCCCAAGTGGCGAGATTCTCAGGGTCAAGTGCAAGAACCTTGAGTGCGGAATAAGAACGCAGGCACCGTCCCAGGCCAGGTATACACTCACTGAACCAGTTTCTCATAATTATACGCCGACCGGATCATTTGCAAAACTATTTGTATACAAATGCACTCGGGATAATGCCCCCTGTGTGCCTCCATAATAACAACATATTGATCACAAAAAGATGTTACAAACGATCTACATAAAATTAGAATTACCGTGATCGTTATCGATCGAGATAAGTAACTATACCATGATATATACGGTCATAAATTTTTATCGGAGCTTGCAAGAATATTACATTAAATCCGCCGGAAATATCTGTCATTTTCTTCTTTTTTGGCAATACTTTCTGGTAGTTTAAAATCGTTAATGAATTTCGTTGACAAGTAATAATTATTGTAAGAAATATTTTACACATAATCACAAATAATTGTATGTTAATGATATTATAAGACAAAATTACAAGACAAAAAAAGACAAATTTCATGATATAACCTATACATTATGTTTTCTTCTTCTCTTTTTTTATACAAAATTTCATACATAAAGGTATAGCGTTATTTAAAAAATTATACGTACTGGTTTCTGTTTAGAAACTTACAATTAGTATTTCATTTGCAAACATTTAAGATACTGAATACAAAAATAGAAATCAATAATTTTTAAAAATTAAAAAAGTAACGTATTTTTGTACAATTATATATTATTCTTATATAAAGGAAGTATATAGATAAAAGTACTTGTATAAGATGTATGCATTGAAACAGATCGAATGTTTCGCGACATTCCAGGATAGTAGGAGGTGGTAGTTCTTCAGCTGGAAGCTGGCCATGGCAAGTAGCTTTATACAAGGAAGGTGATTATCAATGTGGTGGAGCTCTTATCAACGAAAGATGGATTTTATCTGCAGCACATTGCTTTTATCAGTAAGTAAATTGATAATAATACATAAGATATATAAAGGAAGTAAAATCAGTTAAAAAATGTTGAACTTAAATAGAATACTGAAATATCAACATTTCAAATAAAGAAATTATAATAGAAATTTTAACTTCATTCTTTCAATGAAAATTAATACAAATTGTTGGAGAATTTAATACTATTAAGAGTTTTTGATGCTACAAATTATTCTTTACTATTTATAATTATTAAAAATATTTTCCCTTTTATTTTTATATTATCTTAGAAATAAAATATTTAATAGTATATTACAATATTTCTTGCAGTGCTCAAGACGAGTATTGGGTCGCGAGAATCGGAGCGACTCGTAGGGGAAGCTTTCCCAGTCCATATGAACAAGTATTGCGTTTGGATCACATATCCCTCCATCCTGATTACATCGACAATGGATTCATAAACGACATAGCGATGCTAAGGCTTGAAGAACCAGTAACTTTTAGCGATTACGTTCGACCAGTATGCCTACCAGAGTCGGAACCAAAAAGTGGAACCATGTGCACAGTGACTGGTTGGGGACAGTTATTTGAAATCGGAAGAATATTTCGTAAATATAATTATTAAACGAATATTCGTTGTATCTACGAAAAACTGCATTGATTAATGTCATGTCTGTTAAACAGCGGATACTTTGCAAGAAGTACAACTGCCTGTTATTTCAACGGAGGAGTGTCGAAGAAAAACTCTGTTCCTTCCATTATATAGGATTACATCTGGTATGCTTTGTGCAGGATTGAAGGATGGTGGGAGAGACGCTTGCTTAGGAGACAGTGGTGGACCTTTGGTTTGCTCAGGATCAGACAAGTACACCCTTCACGGTAAACACATCTATTTGTAATAAAAAGTCACTGATAACATATCAGACACTATAATTTATCAATGATAAATTATATAAAGCGTGATTTATGTAAAATGTACATATACCTAAGAAAGTATATATCTAAATAATGAGATAACGAGATATCTAAGGCCATGAAATGATAAATCCTGTCATATTATTTACTCGTTATATTTATTCTTCATTTTCAACTATTTTAAAAGAACAAAAATAAAATGATAAAAATAAATAGTACAAGAGTAAGTTTTAGAATAGTATTTCTTAGTGTAAAGCCTTGGATAGCTAATTTATTTAGATCATAGAGTAATTGATGCTTGGATAGATTTATATTATTAATTTATACTTGAACAATTAAGTGTATTGAAATTACATTGTACTTTCCATCAGGCATCACTTCTAATGGTTATGGTTGTGCCAGACCTGGAAGACCTGGAGTCTACACAAAAGTATATCACTATCTTCCGTGGGTCGAATATGTGATCTCAAGAGAAGATATTCGATCCTCGATAGCTTCCTGCAAAGGTCATCGATGTCCACTTGGCGAGTGTTTACCGAAATCCAGAATATGCAATGGGTTCTTGGAATGTTCGGACGGTAGTGATGAACGTAATTGCCCTGTTAATTTGTAGTGAAATGAAGACTGATCGTATTCATATTTATTTGTTCAATCATACGCGTTGAATAAACGAATTAATCAATGAAAAAATTTAAATTTATGAAAGACAAATTTGAATCATTATTCTGTTTATCGAAAATGAATTGAAAGACAGAAAACAGATAAAATGAATATTTAAAAGACAAAATAACTGTTTAAATAAATAAATAATTGATAGAAACTTTGGTACTAAAAAGCATTTCATAATGAAAGTATAAAAGTTTCAATCTATCTTTGAAAACTCCGCTGTGAAATATTAAAGGTTCATTGATTTTATATAGATGTGCAATACATAGCTAGAAATCAAAAGTTTAAGATAAATGTTAGAGAGTGTATTGAACATCGGTGTGGAATGTTTCAAAAAATCTCGGCTATTAATGATAATTAACGATACTGTTAACACTGATTTATGCTCTTCTATACAATTATCTTTGCGTTTGATAGTAAACATTAATGTGCTCGACTCGCAGGAGTATATCTACTAATAACTATGCATTAGAAGATCGTTCGCGATTTAATTCATTCGAAAGCGACATGAATAATCGCGATAAATAGTATTTTTGAGTCACCCGTGATTGACTCAGAAATACTTGTTAGCATAGGAATATTTAGTCGAACCTGGCATTTTGATTCTTTTGGATTGATTACAAAACGAATCTCAAGGCCATGTATATCGTACTCATTATTTCAGTCTCCCCGTAAGTTCAACGTAACGTGTATATATATGTATCTCGTATCTAATTATGTAAAAAGATTCTTTTAATGCTAATAAATAAGAATTTTTAAGAAGAAGAGGCATTCGTATTTCTTTTTCTTTTTATATGAAATATTACAATAAAAATTAACAATATTGTTATTTAAATATAAATTAAACATTAACGTAGGTCATATTAAAGCTAATAACTTAATCTGTTTCTTGAAAAGTGTAAAGAAGTATGATACAACAAGATGTAAATGGTATATTAATTTGTTTTATTAGGACAATTAGAAATAGCACTGAAAATCATATTCAGAAATAAATATTAATTATTCTCGATATAATATTCTATCAATATTGAAACGAAGGCTGTTACAGATACTGCTTTACAGGCAGTGCGATCCTTAGAGTAAATAATTTCAGTCAAATAATCATCGCTCTGTAATCAAACATGTTTAGTACCATATAAATGATAGAAAAATTGTGTCTCTTTCGAGATTTTCCTTCGTTCCTCTCTTAGAAAGGATCGAACTGCTAGTTTCATTGTTATTCTATTATGATCATGTCATTCTAGATCGTGCCTTTAAGTAGTATTAATATTAGATTATACCTACGATTAGCACAATATACCAAGTGGTAAAAATCACAATGTAATTTACGTCACGTCCAAACAGCACGCTTTTAAAGTTCAATATCGAGTTTACAATTCATTTATTATTTTGGAGCATTCTTCATTCGCGGCTAGACCATCAAGACTTTTGCACAACCGTATTTTTGATCATTTTTATCTACGTATATTTCTCGAATCTGAAGGTTCTCAAACTTACGCGCGTAAACGATCGATTGTTACTCATAAAATAAATTCAGCATCATATTCTATTTACACATCACGAACATTTATAAATACGGAAGACTCGCAAACTGAAAGCTTAAATTTCAAAATCATCATACGAAGTGAAGGCATGTTGCATATACTAACACGAAATAATTTATTTCCAATTAATACGAATTATATTATAAAATTAATAATTCAACGTACAAAAACAATAGCAAAACTAAACATTCTGTGAAAGTCTAAAATTAATACAATGAGCTATCGATATGATATCCCTAACGCTTTATAAATGACTCGTGAATGTTTCTTGATTTTGCTCTCTCAAAAACTGTTTATACGTGCGGCGCTCGCTTTTTTCCCGAAAACGTCAAGTGGCAATTCCATGGCGAATCGACTGAAAAATCTCGAGAAGCGATTAGTGTGGACAAAAGTTTAATCACGATAAAAAATGGTGTAAATGTATAAAAGGTCCGATTCAAAGGTAGAAAAACTTTTGTCCATACCCCTGCATTTAGTCCAACTTACAGTCTCGTCATCTCAGCACCAACGTGCATAATAACATATTCGTGAAGAATGTCGATTCCATTTTCTTTCATTATCACCTGTTAGACGAATCACAATTATTAAGGATCTAATTAAGACTATATTACAAAATATCGAGTCATAGACAATCGAACACTTCAGTGTTTTACACATAAATTTAATAAGACTCGTTCAATTGAGCGTCATTTTAACGTGATTCTAATTTTATTTTCTATAGAATCGATAATCTCCACGAAATGCGCAAATACCTTCGAAACAATATAGGACTTCTAATATTAAAACATTTAATCGATTTATCTAATTCAATTCTATACTTTCGAAAGAGTACTTGCGTCTTTCTCTAATTCCTCGCCCTTCTCCTAATTCTTAAATTAATTAAAGAAGCAATAAATAATAAATCGTCGAATTCGCAGATGATGATACCTCTAATGAGCTGTACTCTTAGACAGACATTTAGTTAGGCTATAGATAATTGAATCACCGAAGTTTAACCCAATGAATCAATTGCGATCGTACTAAGACCTTTGGGACTGATAGTTGTTTTGAATTGCTCGGGTACGGGATATTCTGCCTACAAAAGATATAAAAGAATTAAAATAGAAATATATGAAAATGCACGAAACTACAGGCTCAAATATTTATTATTATAAAAACTTACATAATCTCCATTTACTCGAGGAACCATAACGTTCATCTCGCTAGATTTGCTGCTAATAAGTTCAACATCTAATGATTCTGAACTCAAATACATCTGACAACCATCTGTTTTATCTATAGAGATTGTGGGAACCTTTCCTAGTACCTGAAATTATTGAAGAACAAAAAGTAAATTAATCTTGAATACACTTTATACACATTATCGATATTTATGCGTCGAGAAACAATTGCCAAATGCATTTTCTACATTTCATGTAGTATAGATAGATTTTTACACCACATTTAACATAACAGACCTCTTTTCAAGATGCATTGGCAATTCGGTAATATTCTTTTCGCATTTACTATTTGAACTATAATTAAAGTTTTATAATTCAAACTACAATTAGAATTTTTTAAAAGTATAATTAGAATTCAATGATCCAAATCAAGCAAAACCTTGTAATATTTCACAACAATTTCCTTGCTTGAAATGTAAATCATTAAGCACTTAATTAATATACACAGGCGGAAATCTTGAACCTGTCCAAATGATCTGTGAAGTTGACTGGAAAGAATGTCCAAAAGCAATAGCAAATTATATTTGGAGTGAAATTGTAACTGATGTCCTCGACTGTTTAAGGAATGAAAGCACAATCTGGCGGGTACAGAGAATTATTATTTTTGACTTGCAATGAATATCGAATTAGAAGTCTATGAATATATGAACATAGCGGTCAGGTAAGTTCTTGCAACTGATAAGACTTTTTATATCTGAACGCTATGTTCACGATTTGCCAAAGAGAAAAAGAAAAAGAAATGTATAGTTATAGTAAAAATATTTGATTAATCATGTTAATAACATTGAAGGTACTGGCTATATTTTTGATATGCATTATACTACTACGTATAATATGTTCCAAACCAAAATGTAATGACACTGCAATGGATAAAAACATCCTCAATAAAGTTGGATATAAAATGGAAGACCTTGAATTGAAAGTTAACATTCTGACATATAAACTCCAATATGGTACATGGCCTTTACCTCATCAAATTAAAAAATCACACTTCAGGAAGAATTTGCGAAATCTTAGACTAACTCTATCTAATCCTAATGGCCGCAATAATTGGATTAAACATGTATTATTAAGGTAAAATAAATATATACTATAATACTGAAATAATTTATTTCGTTTTATTATTTTTTTCATGAGATTATATATCATTAAATACCAACATTTTTTAGTTTTATCAAAATCTTAAAATCATATCTATAAATTGTAAACATCTTTTCCACTTTGTACCTCTCTTTTTCATCTTTTAACTTTTAGTAAAAAATCTAATTCCCATAAATATCATAAATTACTCGTGAGTCTAACATTAAAATTCTAATAGAATTTTATTAAAAATTGAAACATCTGTTTGTGCTCCTTTTAGCCCTAGGCAAAACGAATCATATGTTTCATACTCAAAGTATTATCCTTCGGAATACCATCTAACAGAACTGTTTGATGCAAAGAAAAAAAGTATGTACCACTATCTCAGACAAGAAAATTTGCCATTAGAACACAGCAGTAAATCTTCCAAAAGCAGCAGTGATAAATCTCTAAAGTACAATCATATGAACAAAATGTTGTCTGAAATATATTATTGGCATATTAATACAATTTTATTTTCAGAATAAATTTTAAGTTTAGAAATATGATCAACCAGAGACATCGTGAAACATTCAGAAACGAAAATTTTGATGCGCAATATCGAAATGCAATATCCGTTCCACTATTTTCAAGAAAAAGATACAATAAGTCTGGAAAAAAATTGAGAAGAGGATCAAAGAACATTGAAACCAGGAAGATGAGTTCGACTTGTAAGAAATATATGAAAACCATGGACGATTGCAAACGATATTTGAAGCAACTACACGAGAGCAATAAAAATCTTGGATTGATTAGCAGTTCATCCGAAAGTAGTAATGGACTTCCAATTAAAAATTGTTGGTCAGATGTACAGGTAAATTGAACGAAATATTGCAAAAATAGTATGAATATAAGAATGACATATCTGATTCTATTATAGCAACAAAAATGTGTTCCTGTAAAAGATCAAATTAAATTGTATGGAGGTATCCAAGAAAATGGAAATAAGAAAAAAGAAATTAAAAAGGAGAGCATTGAAAATACAGATAAAAAAGAAGAAAATAATGAACAATGTTTAGAGCTATCAAATGCAATTTACCCAGTTCTACAATTAACTGATAAACGTTTACTACCTCCAAAAATGAATATATCATTTTGTGCTGATATATTTCCCCAGCAATTAACTACAAAAATGTTAGTTCCAAAATCATGTGAACGCGGAAAATATATGAAAACGTCTCAAGAAGCATTATACCAAGTAAAAAAAAAGTTAGAGAGCTTACACAATGTCCTGCGCATGTATGAGTTGCAAAATGTTGAAATAAAAACACCAGAAAAACAAGAAAACAATAATAAAACAAATAGCATTTCTCAGAACACCACAAACACACTTGTCTCAGCTACAATAGAAGTTCATAACAAGAACAAAATCAAAAGAAATAAAATGAATTTTAATAATAATACCAGAAATGATACTAGGGAAATTGAACAAACAACTTCCAACAGTTCTGAACAATATGAAAGTGACGAAACTGACAGAAATTCTATAGTATCTATTCAAAATTATTCCAATATGTTTAACGCATATCGTATAAATAATATAGATGATTCTGCTTATTTACTTATGAAAAAATTTGAGCCAAAGATACCTCATACAAGTAATCATGAATTAAATATAATTCCAAATAATCAGATTGTATATTCCTCTAGTATCACATATGAAAAAATACCTGAGAGAATATATTATTCTATTTCATCTGATTCTTCTGAGGGAAAGAAAATTAAGAAGAAAATATCTGTATCAGAAAATTTCATATTACCAGATGTATACATAAAGAATAGTCAAACAAAATCAATCAGTTCCTTTGACCAATATCCAATTCCAATGGAAACTGACGAAGATACAATAATGTCACCAACTTCAAGTCACACAGAAATATCAAAAGAAAGTGAATGTGAAGATAAATCAACAGCATTGTTACTTCAAGAAGCACTGCAATTCAAGAAGGCACTATTAACGCGCGTTGAATTGGAAAAACTATGTTACATAAATGACAAGAAAACAGAGATAGATAATGAATCTATATTAGATCATGGGAAACACTCTTATGTTGATAATAATTTCCAATCAAAAGTTTTAGACATTATATCAGAGGAACAATCGGTTAGCAGTTCTACTGAAAAAGCAAGTAGAACTTATATGTTTTTCAATTTGAAACAAGATAAACAATTCAACAATAATGTATTAGACTTTACCCAACAAAATGATGTAAGGGATTTAACTACACATAAAAAATATTTAGACTCAAAACACAGTCTTGATTCATCCTCTGAATATTTTAGCTTTTGTAATATAACTCAGGAAAGAGATAGATTTAATAATAATCGACTATCTTTATCAAAGCATAACCATTTTCAAGGAAACGAGTCCTTAAAAGTTATTTCAAATAATTTGCAAATAAAATGTTTGAATGATACTTTAGATAAGTCTGATGAAAAACTTATGACATTTGCAAATTGTTTGGATACAACAAAAGCAAATATAAATGAACAAAAAACATGTTATGATTATATATATGAAAAAGAGAGATACAAAGAACATTTCATACGTATGAATGATATAAATGAATTTATAAACCGAAATATTGATAATGCGGAATTGTTTTCGCAAAATTTAGATGAAATTCCTTTGAAAGAGAAATTTGAAAGTTCAAACAAATATATGGATCCTAATTTTTTGAGCGCCGAATCTTTAAATCAATATGCCAATATTAAATATACTAAAAATACAAAAGACAATACATTAAATGTAAAACTAAATGTATCAGATAGTAAAAAATATATAGAAGATCATGAAATTTTATCATGCAACCCAAATTTGATTTTAAAAAGAAATCCTGGTGCATGCTCATTAATCGAACAAACGACATTACACACAAATGTAGATGAAAGATTGGAAATACACAATATGATTGCAACTAAAAATTCAATATATGAGTTATCACCCAGTGACAGTAAAACAACTTCACTTGAAACAAATTTAATACAGGATTCATTAACATCCAGTATAAATCAATCAAATGATTCTAACATTCCAGAACCACCTTCTGTAACAGTATTAATCAACAAGAAATTAAATGAAGAAAAATTATGTTTAGACTGGTCGAATATTAATAACGATTTCAGTGATGATGGTATTAATGATATAAAAACATGTTCAACAAATATGATTACTCTTCAAAAATATGATACAACAAACATAAATAACTATAAGAAAACAGACATTTGTTATAATAAAAATGATAAAATTCAAAATGAGAAAAATAATTCGACTGTAGAAAATTTATTTACAGATCTAAATAAAAAAGAATTGATTAATGAGATGGACTTTTATAAATCTTACTCCAACCTTATTTCTCCACACAGCAGTATATATTTTACAGATGAAGCTTCAAGTTCTACTACAAAATTAAATAATGCACAATCAAAAAATTTTAGAGATTATTTTAATATGTACACACAAAATGATATGAAAAATAAATTATATTATGAAGATGAAAATTTAAAAAATATTGGAAATACCGAAACACTTTCTACTCCTATATTAAATGAAACTAAAGAAACGAAAATCATAACTACAATAAATACTAACACATCTATCATCAAAGAATCAAGTAATACATTTAATGTGGAACAAACTTTATCAGAATCTAATAGAACAGAGAACGAAATTGATTCATTTCCTTCCAACAATTATGCAAAAAATATTGATACATTGTTAATTAATGAAACAAAAACTTCAAAACAAGAAAACGAAATTTTGAACAGGAAATCTTCAATTTTATACGAAGATACTGACAATTATAATTTACTATTCACAGAAAATGTTTTGACTCATGAAGTACCATCTAGTTCGGTAATAAATAATATCGAAAAATTAGATTTAGAAGAATATACTGTCTCATCAAATTTATCTTCACGTCAAATTTCTCCAAAAGAAACGAAAGAAAATAAAATAATGAAAAGAACAAACACGACAGTAGAATCACGAAGCGATGAAAACTATACTTCAAAATGTGAAAAATTAAAAAAACCGATAACTTTACAAAATGTAAAAAATTTTAAATCTGATTTGTTAAACAATATTCCAATTAAAGAGGAAAATAATACAAATATAACATTCTCAAAATTAAAAGATTTATCCACAGTATCTAGATGTAATACAGAAGATAATATTAAATTAAATAAAGAAAAATCGCAAATAAGTTTTCAAATAAATGAATCATTAAAAGATGTTACACTTCGGTCACATGAGTTTCCAAGTAACGTAAAATCAATAAATCACACTCGATCATTCGAAACTAAATTACATTTAGAAGGTCCTTCAAAACCTTCACCACCAACACTGAAAACGTCCTCAAAATCTTCCATACCAATTCTAAAAAGTCGATTGGAAGCAACTCGAAAGACCGAAAATAAATCACGACCTAAGAGTCCAATGAGAGGACCATTAACGATGACTATGTTCTGGAAAGACAGTTTATACGAGAAAAATCCAAATATAGCAGATGAAATTCAAGTAGAAGGTAAATCAAGAAATAAGGATCCATGTGGTAATCATAAACAAGATTCAATAAAAACAGATATTGTTCACAATAAAAATGAAAATGCTGGCAATAATATCACTCCAAAAAAACATATTGTAATATATGTTAATATATTCACAAAATATGACCATAATACGACAAAAATAGTAGATCCAATTAAATTTCTAGAATATATTAAAAATAGAAAATTAAGTATACAACAACTAGAAGAAAATCAAACTAAAGAAAAAAATGATGAATTTCGAGATATTTTTGCAGAGAAGGAAAAAAATACGATGCATAAAATTGTGACTGTCGTTTCTTCCGTTATAAAAGATAATGAGTTAGACCAAAATATCACGACTAATTTATCAACATTGAAAACAGAAGAAGATTCATTGACAAATATTTTATTAAATGGGAAATTAAAAAATATATGTTTCCTATCTGTCGAACAAAGGGAAATCGATGTAACTGCTAAACCTTCTGTTATTGATATAAGTACATCAATATCAGATTTAGATAATATTTCAAAAACATCAAAAAATACATTAAACAAATTTCAAATACGTGGAACACCTAAGGAATTAAACAATGAAGAGTATATAGCATTACTAGAAATTCTCCATCAGGAATCGAATTTTGTACATCTACAAGAATTGCAAAACATCTGTAAGAAACTTATATTAGAATGTTAAAAAATCTAAGTAAAATAAAATCACAAATAATATTAATTATCTATACTTATAAAATTCATGATTGAGAATTGCTTTCATATTTTTGTAACATTACACTTTTTTTTCCCAATATAGAACATGTACTTCATGTAATTATATTGTATATATATATTGGAAATAAATATATTTTTACACAATATTTTATCAAAACTATTAGATGCCATGCATCTTTTATTGACAGTAAAACTAAATAACATACCTGCATTTGTACACTCTGACAATTGACAAATTCAATGCTGGACACAACAGAATCAAAAACAATAGATGATTTACGACATGAATCCATAACAACGGAATTAACCTTGCCTTTAATAATTAAAGTGCTATCTTGACATCGAAACATGTAGATTACATTGTTCATTTCCACATTGTCAATAACCAAATCTTTATTACCTTTATGGTATTCCTATAACAAAAACAATATGTCTCATGAATCAAATAAATTTTTATTAAAATAAAATAATAAATACTTACAACAAGCCATTTTTTTCCATCTCTAGTAAATACAGGAGGTTTATCAATTGGTGCATTTGCTGGTGGTACTGTTTTTGTTGGCATAGCATTACCGACAATGGGTGCTTTAAATGGTGCTGGTCCAGTTCTTAAGGAAGGATTTTTATGTGTTTGCATATCTGATGTGACTTTCTTTAAATCTGTGAAATAATGATTCATTTTACAAATCTTGTCATTTAATAAAATCAGCATTTAATACTATATTAAATTTACTCTTTGTAATAGCTTCTCCTTGATTAATTTCGGCGAAAAGAGCACTTCTATCATCGGTAATATTTGCTGGTGTTATATCTCCCATTGGCATGCATGGTGGTGGTGGTGGTGGTATACCTGTTGGTACAGTGCCAGTTTTTGCCCACACAAGTCCTGTTGTGTGATGCTGACGCACATATTGCTGAAGATCACTTAGTGTCTGTATCCAAGCTTTGCACCATTCAGCATGTACTTTATCTCTGTAGATATAAAAGACTAAATGAATTTTGCATCAGTAATTAATTTATAAACAAAAATAAATATCACAAAAAACAATAAGCAAACACTTAATTTATTATTAGGTTTAACTAATAATCTATAACAAAGACTTACTTTTCTTTCCATTCCTTTAAGACACGATTTGTATAAAATTGCCCGGCATCATTCATTTCTTTTACATAAGGTGCTGGAGTAGGTGATATTGCAACCCATCCTAAAGCTGGAATACTTTCACTAATTGCAGATAAATGATTGAAAAACTGAGACCCTCTATTTTTCTCACGAAACTCTTGAATTTGTTGAATTTGCTTGGATGTAGGTACAAGAAGAGAAATTTGTTCTGACTGGTTTGCAGGTGCTGGGCGACTTGCTGCAGTTTGAATGAATTGCAACTGAATCCTATGGAAAATAAATCAGTACTTAATAATTTACATAAACGTATATAGAGTATGCAATATAAAAATTGAATGATGCAATACTAACTGAAATACTTTTTCTACTAGCTTACTGTGGGTAGCTACATCACCACCAATTTTTTCACTCAGTTGTAAATATTCTTTTACAGGACCAGCTAAAAAATCTTCATAGCCTGTGACTGACATACTGTTAAATTTATCTGATATTTTCTTGTCTGTTGAATGAACAGGTGAGGCAGACAGTACTGATTCACAATTTTTAACTGGCTGAGACCGTTTTGGTGATGGTGTATTTGTTTGAACAGCAGAATCTTGAGTTTCGGTAACAGATTGTGCTTTTACTTTCTCCAATCTCCTTGTGACGTTTTCTAATCTATTCACCAACTCTTCTAAATGTTCTTCCTTATCGCTAGCTTCACAACCTTTAATTACAATACATTTTTATAAAATAGAAATATTCTGATGTAGCTAATATAGAAAAATTATAATTTTTTTATTTTGCATAAAATAAGTATAAACACATAAAAAGTAAACAAAATTTAATATAAGTATTCATCAAATTTAATAATAAAATAAATGCAGTTTGGAAAAGTAATATCTAAAAATTTTGTTGAGTTACAACTAACAAATTATTAATAACAATCATAGTATAAAATTTTTGGTAATTCAAGAAAATATACTCCAGAAAGTTCGCATTTATAGCGGGTACATTAAATATAGAACGAATGTATAAATAGTTATGTCAACATCCACAGCTACTAGATCATTATGTTGCAAGCAACATTTAATGTTAAAAATAAATTTATGTATGCTTGACAATTTTTACGCAAATTAAATTTATGATGACACATTATAATTGTATGATGACATATAATGACACATTTGAGTAAACTCTATAAAAATAAAATATATTGAATAACATAATAATCTCCACATCAGAAGAAATTCGCAATACTTAAATTGTTATAAACACTCATAAGATGTAAAAGAATTAAGATTATAGTATAATCTGCCTTAAATTATGCTATTTCTAAATGTATATCAAAAAATTAATTAATGTACAAATAAATAATTCGTTACCAATACTTCAGCTTGTTATCAACACCAATCTAACTTCGAAGTTACACTTCGTTTAATTATTCTTTTAACTTTAAATCAAAATTTATTCCTACGTGAACAAAAGCTTCTACAGACAAAATCTTCTAGTCTTCTCAGAAACGCTTGAAGAACTAAGCTACAGTTCTAATGATATTCATCGCGGGTGTGTACCGCGGCCTATTCTTAGGAAATCTGCGAAAATTGAATCATGCGTGGGTAGGTACCATTTTGTATGGAATCTCACGCATTCATAAATATTTAATAATTAAAAATTCGTCACATATCTACACATGTATCGTGTTAACACACTCAAATACAAAATATTTCACAAAGCAATGACATGTACTTATTTATATGAAAGTAAAAAATGTATATTTTGTTGCTGTTTTATACTTGTAATTAAAACAAGATGAAATTTTCGAACCTTCAAGAAATAGTAATTATAACTTTCAGTATTTTTAGCAACTGTTTTAAATACTTTAAAAATTCTCCATTTTTTAAATAAAAATAATCTTTGAAATAATACACCAAAAGTTGATAGATAAATAGGTCAAAATGTAAAAATAGAGTGACTAATGCCGAAACGCTATGTTGAATTGTAGAAAACAATAAAGTTTCAAACTTCTGCCACAACTCAAAAACAAATGCGCTGAGAAACAATTAACAAGATAATACGCTCTTTTATCTCAACTATAGTGTAGTATACTGATATGTTTATCCATAATGTTTAAGTTTCAATAAAAGCATAAAATATTTAAAACTAAATATTTATGAAAACACATTTTAATTTTGTACTCTTTTACTCGATGAACGATATAATTGAAAAATTACATCAGACAAAAAATGTAAAAATATCGATATACATACATACAGAGTATTTTAGGACAAGTATATAAAATATTAATTAGAAAGATCTTTTAAGAGACTTCGTCTTTTTGCAAAAAGACATCTACAAATTCTATATTCTCATCTTGTTAACTTCGTAATTTTTAAATTTTACTATAAATTTCATTGCAATAGATAGTTAAAATATATCTAATTCCGTACAAAAATATTGTAATCTGGATAAAAATTTAATCAGATATATTAAATAAATTTTCAATCCAATTGAAAAATTCTTTAAGTTACAATTACAAAAATAGTTTTCATAAGATCTACGTTCGCATGACATACTGAATATGGTCACAGTAAAGTATTTTCTTCCCGTCCTGAATCATAATTAATAAATACAAATAAATCGTTTCAATTATAATCTAATACTTTCAAATAAATAAATAAATAAATTCTAACAGAAAATTTAGAAATCATAGAAAGTAAAAAATTGATTTAGGGTGAACGCTAACCGGCGTGCACCATTGGTCCCAGTGGGTCAAATCTCACTCTGTGCTCCGTCGCGTTTTGCGCGGCTTGTAATAAATCAGAGAAGAATCTGTGACGTCTTAAAGCTAGTTCGTCGCGAGCAACCGGCGTGGCCGGTGGTTCCTGCATTCCACTGCACTCTTCCGAGTCGTGCTCGCCATCTTCCTCTTCTGAGAGCCACCGAGGAATTGACGAAACTGCGCATCGTATACCCGAATATAGACACTTCATCTATCTATAAGTTATTCAATAAGTACAATTTCCCCATTCGTAATTTGAAGCAATCTAACGCATTTCAAACTCTAGCAATATGATAACGAAATTCATTATTTACTGCGAAATTATTTTCAGTCAATCTCAATGTTCGTTATCATTATTAATAAAGTAAATAAAATATGAAAAATTTTGAAAAAATGGCGGGAAAATAAGCAATGGAAGGAGCAAATTGCACGTTTTAATTTATCAAGCAAAATTCCTCAATAAAAATATACCTGGTGGCGTCTTTTTATTCGCGTTGGTATCGTTCGGACAAGCTTCGAAAACGGAATCATCACCTTCCTCCTCCGGTCCATCATCGATCGTTCTCTCAATATACGCGGAGGAGTCATAAAGATTGGTTTTAACGCTGGTAGGAATCCCAGAATTCAGTATTGCTTTCATCATTCCATCGCCGCCAACCCCATCATCGATTCCATTTACATCGTCATTTTCCCCTACTTTTCCAGTACCACTCACATCTTTAATTCCATTCGTCGCGCCATCTTCGTTTCTCATCTTCGTTCGATTACTCGCACTTTCGGTATCACTCTCATTATCGCCGTCCTTCTTGCCATTCGATTCGTTTATCGATTTCGTTCGTAATCGCGAATTATCAGTGACCTCGTCACGCTTACCGGAAGGCAACGGACTCTTAACAGTTAGATCGTCGACCACTTCCGCGCTGCTATTCTCCATCGACGGAGAAACTTTCTCAAATTTCTGTACGTCACCGTTCAACTTCTCTTCTCGCCCGATCGGCCCGCTTTCCACGACCTTCGAGGAATCGATGCCAACTAACTGCGAGTCAACAGTTTTCTGAATTTGCTTCGGCGTCGGTTTCGCCACTTCGCCGTTCGGCTTCTCCTTCTTTGAACTCTTGTTGCACACACAGCATTTAAACATCGTCAATATCGATTATAGATTTCCGTTGTTTCAGCAATAAACGCTTTCGGCGCTTTCAACCGAACTTCGGTGCTTTCAAACTGATAGCTTTCTATATATAAATCACGCGGCTTTTTCACCCGATATCGCTTTATGTCGACACTGTCGATCCGTTCGAATCAATCGATTTGAAAAATGCGATAAAATTTATCGATATATTTCATACGTATTAACGAGAGAGAGGTGCAAACTCACAATAACGTGAATATAGTTAACATTGTAACAATGTAAAATATTGACGATTAATTTAAAATTTCGTGTTTTTGTTTCAGATTAAATATCGTACTTTGGTTTGAACAATTATAAATAGAAAATGACATATATGCTTTTTAATATAATATATAACGATTATTGACTTGAAATATTATTGAAAATAATAACGAGTAATATATCAGATAATGTAAGAACACTTTAGTATTTAGGCTCAAGTTTAATGCTGACCCCTCACAGCCGCAATATAACTGGTACTTGAATATTTTAGCTCTGCTGGTCCTTCTCAGGCAACGGAACTAAAAGACTGAATATTTCGTTTCAACCGGATTTCCCACGGGAATCACGCACTATAAATTGTTCAGTGTACTACCGTATGAATTACATTTGCTCACAGCCGGTTTATGTGTTTACCGTGTGTATCCATTAATATTGTAAAGTAGCAATTAAATCGCGTATTAGCAAAAGAATAAGATCAATAATTAGCACCTTTTAGTTCTTTGCTTTATACAAACTGTTAAACATGTAATATTAACAACGTACATCGAAAGAGCTATATTTATTATTATCGTTAATATAACAGAGATAAAATATTTATCTAATTTTTATCAAACTTATTTTATTCTTTTAACGACTCAAATTCCCATCCTATTATATGTAACAATTTTTATAAACAATTTCGTAACATTCTCATAAGAAGTATAAAGTCATTTATAACACTTTCAAGGAATCCTACGTAGATGAGATCTATACCTCATATTTTCCCCGCGAATTTCTCTTGATGGCGCGATGATCGATTTCAACAACGCCCAAGTTTACGTTTCCGAGATCAGCATAACAGATATATATATATAAAAGGATATTGTACATCCACTAAATTTACTACAATTATATTTAAGAATATTATAACATTTCTTTAATGTTCCAAATATTAAATACTATCTTATAACGTTGTTCAATTGCAGGAAATAACAAGAAATACGGAAATGATAAATTTCGCGTCAGAAGAAATACACGTTCTTTTTGTTAATAACCATACATTTTTTTAAATATACGCTGCATCTGTATTTCTCATAATCGTAACAGCGAAAATGAAAATAAAATTTAGAAATTCTATAGTTAATAAAACTCAACGGATGAACATACACGTATATCTATCATCACAAGCACATGTTTCAATGCATACAAGTGACGCGACGAATGAAATCACGGGCGAATAAACGTTCGATCGTCAGAGAAAATTTACATACATTTATCTGCAATGAATCACTTTTACTAACTCAGTTGTGCAGAACACAATTGACGATGTATATTAATACCGTATGTCAGGCGAGGTTATTATGTACCGCCAAGAGATCAATCTTCACTCAAAAATTTGTACAACGTATGTTAAAATTTTTACTCTTTTAACCTATCGACTTACATACAATACTACATAGCTTCATTGATACAACAAAATTTGTTTGACCTTTTGGACACCACCCAAATATTTAAGAAATGACAAACGTTTCAAATCACTTCGAGTTATTTCAATTGACACTCTAAAGAAGGACAAACTCGAATAATAATGCGCATTACGACTGTAAATCTTGAATTAATTCACGAGATCCGTAAGGGTGGAATGTCCACCCTCAAAAACAGTCTACTTTGGAAGCAGCCGGCGTAATGCTCTATCGCTTTAGGTTTCGACCGGCACTCGGCAGTGCTGCCACAGGGTGGTCGAGACCCGAAATTGTTGCAAGTTCTTTAGGTAAAGAGCCACGTGCACTGCAGGACTTTCGAAATCTAACTTCATTTCTAACAGAACTAACAAACCTCAAGCTACAACTATTCACAACAATTAGAAGATCAATGTATTACTTTTGTTAAAAACTGATATTGAAAACATAAATGTCATTACTAATAAAAAATGAAGTACTGCCAATTTAAAATTAGGTATTATTATACTGCTAGTATAAAAACAGTATTTTATATTATATTAGATTTTATAATTTATCATGCACAAGAATGATGATCAAATTCAGAATGACTTATATTACAAACCATTTCCGCTATAACTATAAGCGTATTTTTTATCATACCTCAGTGTAAATATATATATATAACTTCCATTGATAACAAAAAATTTTATCTGAGTAGAAAAAAGCTGAAATATAATCATTTTATAAATCACATCAAATACTGCTAATAAACTTATAAATAAATTCAAATATTATACATTATAATATAAAACTACAATGTATTGTATTATTTATAAAAAATATTACATAACGATTAATGTAAAAAAGTAAAGAAACATTGAGAAGTTAGTACATATACAAATTCTGATTTTTCGCCAGACGTATTTAACTGTATAATAATTGTATTAATTTTATAATCAATACTCTTTATGTTCGCATATGGCTTATTTGCAAAAACGGTATAATGGATTAATATAACATGTTAATTTTAATAATTTATTACAGTCTTGTAGAACATTAAACACAGTAATATCTACAAACTGTTGTATTATATCCAAGAAAAAAGAAAAACAAAAATTAATTTATACTCACGATGTTGCCACATATTTAAAACCTTTTTATAAGCACCTGGTATCATTCGAAAATTATCTTCTACCGCTTTATTAACTTCGGACATTTCAAAATAAATTTTGTTGACTACTATATAAATAATTGTTACAAAAATAATAATAGACAAAATATAAAAACTGATGCCTTCGATATGTAACTGATGAATGATAATAACGGACTCACATCGTCAGCTTTCACGATGGAATTTTAATCTCGCGTCAGAATCACAGGACCGTATCATATAACCAACCTAATAATACAAAATCTCAATAATGAATATTTTGATAATTACTAAATAGATAAAATTATTATATACCAAAAATTGTAATTTTAAATAAAAATAATCAATCATTTTTATAAATGTAGATATATACACAAATCGGCCATAAATTTAAATTTAATTAATCAATACATTAAATAGATATATCTTTATATAAACAACGAAATTCGAATACATTTTTCCATTATAAACATGTTACTTGTGACAAATTACAAATCTTAATTTTTGTAACATGCATAAAATATAATAATTCAAATATGTTATTTAGTAGGTTTTATATAATTTGTTAATATTTAATACAAAGTATTAAGATACGTTACCAGGTGTCAAGTATCAGGTGCAGCATAGTATGACTCACAATTGAAACACAGCAAGAGATATACACAAGTATAACCATGTACATAACCAAACTAAATACACTTTCATATCTTTAAAAAAAAAAAAAAACACACACAAATCCAATTGAATCACTTATTAAATATATAATATACTATATTTTTCGTATACCCATATATATATATATATATATATATATATATATATATATATATATATATATATATATATATATATATGTATATGACATTAGAGTATAGATAATGTAAACTGCGGAAACCTCGTAAATAGTACAATGTTTTCAGCACAGCTACTATGTATTTAGCGACAGTGGGATGTATTCACTATTACTTGAAAAATGTGTATTTACTTACCAGTATGAAAACTTACTGAAATTCAGCAACATGTACACTATCACTTTATGAGAGTTAACTAAATAACAACTCAACAATTGTGATACACAAGTGATAAGAATTCAATCTGACAACATTACTACATACACTGGGGCGTTTGCCGGATACCGGAAGTACTACTCTTGCTATTGTGTGAGTTTAGAATTCTTGATTGCACATGCGCCTACGTTCAAATATTATCTTTAAAAAAAATTTATCCTAATTCTATAATATTGTTTTAAGATTGTAACTATCATATTAATAAAATTGAAAAATAAAAATGTTTCTTACATAATAAATCAATATACTTATCTTATTACTGAAATAATTTTGAACTTATATTTATATATTGTAATTACAATTCTTAATCTTTCATTTTCATAATATAATTAAAATGGTAATAAAATGCTTATAAAGTTTCTAAATAAATTTTTAAATTAATGTCTCAAATATATTTTAAGATAATATTTTGAATATTCCGCACTGATGTGTGTATGTATATATATCAGTGCTGCCATCTGGTTTTTATTTAGTTCTTCGTAAGAAGTAACCTTTATATGTTGCTTACACTGAATTACGCTGAGTTGAAATTAGTCTTATCTGGTATTTTAAGCAATATTTATCATTATGAGATTTAAAAATTGATAATACTTTACAGTATTAATGCAGTATTAATTATATGTTTTCAAAATATAATATTAGTATCATAAATTTGTGTAATTACTTAAAAAAGTGATATACTATTTAAAGTATATATTTTAAAGCAGGGTATATAAAATATCATACAATCGAAAATATGAGCACAAAATTTATATTTATTGAATCAATGAACATTCTAAGTACAATACCTCAGTATCATATATTACTAGGAACTTTTTTGATTTTATGGCTTATTTGGTTTATTAGTAAAAGATATTTCAATAGTCATGAAAGAGCATTAAATGAAGATGAAGTTGAAAAAAAACTTGCAGAATGGAATCCTGAACCCCTGATAAACAATCCACAAACAAATCATTTATCATTAAATCCGAGATGTGTAACATCTAGAGCTGGTAAAAGAATAGTAGTAGATGGTAAAGATTGTTTGAATTTAGGTACACACAATTACCTAGGTTTAATTGAAAACAATGAAATAGAAAAAGATGCAATAGCAGCAATAAGAAAATATGGAGTAGGTTCTTGTGGTCCACGTGGATTTTATGGTACTGTTGATGTTCATCTTGAGTTAGAAGAACGTTTAGCAAATTATACAGATACTGAAGAAGCAGTTGTATATTCATATGGATTTAGTACAATTGCATCTGCAATTGCAGCATATTGTAAGCGCAAAGATCTTGTCTTTGTAGATGAAAGAGTAAATTTTGCTATACAAAAAGGATTAGATGCTACTAAAGCTAATATTAATTATTTTAAACATAATGATGTGAATGATCTTTATGATTTATTGTCTAAACAAGAAAAGCTTGATGAACAAAATCCTAAAAAGGCAGCTAAAACTAAACGTTTTTTAATAGTTGAGGGTATTTATATGAATACTGGAAATATATGTCCATTACCAGAGTTACTTTCATTATGTAGAAAATATAAATTAAGAATATTTATTGATGAATCAATATCATTTGGAACTCTTGGTGAACATGGGAAAGGTATTACTGAACACTTTGGTATTCCTAGACATGAAATTGATATGATTATGGGTAAGTAATATTTTTAATAATTTTTATTATATATTATATTTTATACACTTTTTTGTAAATATAATTTTTATTATATTTGATGTATTTTTAGGATCCTTAGATTGGGCCATGGGATCTATTGGAGGCTTTTGTGTAGGTACATCATTTGTTATTGAACATCAACGCTTATCTGGACTTGGATATTGCTTTTCTGCATCTTTACCACCTCTCTTAACATCTGCTGCTATTACTTCTTTAGATATTATGAAAAATAATCCACAGATATTTAAATCATTAAAGAATAATTGTATAGCTATAAATAATGGGCTTCAAAATATTCATTGCTTAGAATGTTTAAGCTTTCCAGAATCCCCAGTAAAACATGTATATTTAAAAAATAGAATGGACCGTACTACAGAAGAAGAAGTACTTTCTAAAATCTCTAACAGATGTATTGAAAATAATTTAGCAATTATAACACCTGTTTATTTAGAAGCAGAAAAAAATTTACCTAGGCCTAGTCTTAGGCTTTGCATTTCTACACTTCTCAACAAAAATGATATTGATTTTGCATTGAACATATTAAAAAATTGTGCTGAAGAAATTCTATCAGTATAAATTAAAATAAAATAAAAAATGTCAGAATAATGTTTTAAAATTAATTCATACTTTACACGCAAATTATTTCTATCTATTCATCAATATATAGTTATTTATATATTGTTTAATTACAAAAAGATCACATTCATTATATGTACAAAATATTTTCCTTTTCTATAAGCATGACTTTATTTTTTATTCAGTAGTGTGCTGCATCATTTTGTTACATTAAATATTGTGTATTGTAAAGATTAATTTAAAATGTATTCTAAATTTAAAATATACATGTATATTATGTAATATTTCAAAGAAGTGAATAAATAAAAAACATAGTGTGTTCTCTTTATTGTTCATTTTATGCTGTAATAATTTATAAATTTCTTATATTGCATGTATACTATCAAAATACTTAAAAAAGACAATTGTATTTAGATTAACATTAAAATTTTTACTAAATTAATTAAAAATCAAATTTCAAATAGAAACTCTAATAAATTATTTTTAAAATATAATTTGGTATATATATAATAATTTAAAATTTTCTTTCATATATTTAGATATTAAATTTTAACGCAATAATTCTGTACGCAGTATATTATTTATTTCTAATTATTATTGCGTATTTTTAAAAAATATATTAAATAATTTTATTATTTCGTAATTAACAGTGTATTTTTAAACTTTTTAAATTTTCGCGGTTGGATATTAATTTTATCAAGCATATCCGGTAAATGTTTGCATCATGGAGGAGAAGAAACTTCCTCTTCCTTTTACATTTCACCCATACAATTTGTCGAGGTAAAAGAACTTTTCCTTACATGTGTAGAATAAAATAATTTATTTACTTTTTATTTATAAAAATCACTTAATAACATTATTTATATTCTATTATACGAATAAAATGGAAAAGATTAAAATATTTTTGTTTGTTTATGTGAAAATAAGTAATTTGTGCATAACATGTGCTTATAATCGAAATTTGTATAATTCATAAATATTGCAATATTTACAACTCATACATTTGAGAATATTAATTTATACATCTGAATCTTTAATCATATAATACGATATAATGTAATGATTAAAATAAGTATTAAATTTTATTAAATTACAAATATAATTAATGGTACAGAATTTTTGTACAAGTCATATTTGTCTTTTATGTATTTCTAAAAGTATATATTTGTATGTGTAGTTTTTTATAAAATAAGTATGGAAACATGAAAAATTATATGATGATAAAATAAAGTATCTGATAATCTGAGATCTACACAGAAGCTAGAAATAGTGGAACCTATCTGTGTACAGATTACAAGATTGTATATTACACATATGTAGTCTGATTTTAATTTTTATTATGATTCTTACAATAATAATGGTGAATTGTATTTAAATAAACTTTTTATTTTTAGTCCTTAAACTATAATAAATTATCCGTACTCACATCAAGATGGGTAGGGAGGACAAGGCAACATGGAAATCCAATTATTTTACAAAAATTGTTGTAAGTATTTTAAATATTTTGTAATGGTATTTTAATTAAATTAATTCATATCTATACCATACATATCTTTTATATAGCAACTTTTGGATGACTATCCAAAATGTTTTATTGTGGGTGCTGACAATGTTGGTTCTAAACAAATGCAACAAATTCGCATGTCCCTTCGCAGAAATGCGGTTGTATTAATGGGAAAAAATACCATGATGAGAAAAGCAATCCGTGGACATGTTGAACGTAATGCTGCACTTGAAAAACTTCTTTCACATATTCGTGGAAATGTTGGTTTTGTTTTTACTCGTGGGGATTTGATTGAAGTGAGAGATAAACTTTTAGAAAATAAAGTCAGAGCACCAGCTAGAGCAGGTGCCATTGCACCATTGAGTGTAATTATTCCTGCACAAAATACTGGTCTTGGACCTGAGAAAACATCATTTTTCCAAGCCTTAAGCATTCCTACTAAGATTTCTAAGGGTACTATTGAAATTATTGTAAGGATGCAGTTCAATTTTGATTATTTTATATATATATAAAATTTTTTTTTTATATATATATATAGATATAGATTATTTTTTCATATAAGAAAAAATTAATATGTATTTCATTATATTTTAGAATGATGTTCATATTTTAAAACCAGGTGATAAAGTAGGAGCATCTGAAGCAACTCTTTTAAATATGTTGAACATTTCTCCATTTTCATATGGTTTACTTGTTGAACAAGTCTATGATTCTGGTACTATTTTTGCACCTGAAATTTTGGACATTAAACCAGAAGATCTACGTGAAAAATTCATGGCTGGTGTAGCAAACTTAGCTGCAGTTTGTTTAGCTATTGGTTACCCTACAATAGCTAGTGCACCTCATAGCATTGCTAATGGATTCAAGAATTTATTGGCAATTGCTGCTGTTACCGAAGTTGAATTTCCAGAAGCTGCTACAATTAAGGAGTATATCAAAGTACGTTTTATTCATATTTCATCTTTTATCAATATATATTATAATAATAATTATTAAAAATATTAATATGATGAATTATTCTATCTGAGAATCTTATGTAATTAGTGTCAGCACTAGAAATAGTAGAACCCACTGACACTAAGATTTTTGTTGAAAAATGCATAACATGCAGTCTGACAAAATATACTATGTATATATTTTATTTTTTATAAAGTTATCGAAACTTATTTAATATCGTATAATATTCATATAGGACCCAAGTAAATTTGCTACTGTTGCTTCTGTTGCTGCACCCGTTGCGGCCGTTGCAGAAACACCCGTTGCAGAAAAGAAGGAAGAAAAGAAAGAAGAATCAGAATCTGAAGATGAAGATATGGGATTCAGTTTGTTTGATTAAAATACAAATATACTTTGATGTAACTGAATTCATAATTATGTAATATTTTAACAAACTGAATTTGCAAGATAAAAATCATTGTAATAAAATGTAATTTATAACATATGTTGTATATCAATTTAATCACTATTTTACCTTGTTTTTTCATGTTTATTTTCATAGATTTATATCAATTGATAATAAAAACTAATATTATATGATCAAGTTAATAAATCTTTTCTCTTAATATTTGTTTACAAATCATTTAACATTATCGATAATTGATAATATCGAGTAAAGTATGGAATGATAAGAAATGTATGTTTAATGTCGTATTTTTAATTTTTAAGATATTAAAGTTGACGTCATAATATTAATTAATATAAATAATTTGTTAGTTATATATAAAAATTTATGAAATATTTATTTACATTACTATTTTACATATATTACAAATAAATTCATAATATTATAAATAAAATTGCTATTTTATCATGACAAAAAGGACGATATGTAAAAGTTTCTTTGTAATTTAAAATCAATTTTTGTTTATTAAATTTTTCATTTATATACAAGCAATTAATTGTTAATTGTTTATGTTTATATGTCTAAATTATTAAAAGTCTGCTGACTTTGAAGCAATAACGTACTCAGTGCCGAATTGTTTACGTAACAGTGAAATGACGTGTTGATAGTAAATTTCACGTGAACGAATTAGTATCGTATAATGCTTTAAATAGTACGTACAAACAGCAAATTTAAACAACAAATTTTAGTTGTATTCAGGTTCATTTTTGTTCATATTTGTAATATACACTCTTTGTATAAATAATTATATGTAATACGTACATAAAAAAAATATAAAATAACATTTATTATTACATTTAGAGTTTTATTTACTTACAATTCGACAATTTATTATTCTATTTTGTATTACTGAAATCAGTTCTCGTAACGATAGTATTCATGAAAAAAGTTGTATCTATATAATATAAGACATCAAGCGTATAAAGAACAAAAAGAATATTTGGAATATGATAAATGAGCTCTTAGTATGAGTTGATTGATTCAGTTACCGGACTTCATGTTCCGTATTCCGAGAGTTAATCTCTTTAATTACACACGTGAGTCATTTGAACTGACCAGGAAAATGTTTATAGTGATATTAATCAATTAACGAAAGATATATGGTTATACAAAGAAAACAATTATTACACACGATTACCTAAGCTTTATCAAACCAGAGATGAATTGACAATATTTTAAACTAGATATCTCCAAGTGTTTCTAGTCGCAAGGTTGTAATAGGAGGGTATGATTACCTTGTAGTTATATATCATTGAAGTGACGGGATAGTTCGCAAAAGACTGTTGATAGTCTATAAAACATCAATGGTGCTATATTTTATTTCATTGTAAAATTTGTGCGGTTTCCCAAGTGTGAAGTAAGATTGTATCTCGGTATAACTCGGTAAAAATCGGACTGAATCGATCTTGCGCGAAATTCTGTTTCAAGTGTCAAATTTTGAAAAAATCGATATTGATTAATTTGTGCAGATATGGGATTATTATCCGAAGGAAATCCTTTAACTTGGGAAGAAACGCGAAATCTTGCTGACCATGTTCGAAAACATGGGATTATTCAATTTATTAACCTATACAAAAGACTTAGGGATCGTCAGGGTGATATACTCAAATGGGGCGATGAGGTAATATTTATTAAATAATTAAAATAAATATTATCTTTTTTTGTATAATTTTTATAAGTAATAATATAAATACAAATTTCGCAATGTTTTTTTTTATTATTAACAGTTATTAATTCTTAAAGATAATATATTTTAATTTTAGAAATTTAATATTTTTAATTTAACATAATACCTTAGTTATAATTTTCCATATGTAGCTGTAAAAGCATTATTTTTAGAAAATGACATTTATGCCTTAATTTATTTATTATTGTTAGTTTATTATCTATATATAATTTTTATTTATTTGAATTTTTACAATATTCTTATAAGATTGATTATTGAAAAAAAAAAATAAGAAATGAATGAATATTCTAAATAATTCCAGTTGAACATCCAAAGCATGACCTTGAGTTTTCTCCAATTACAATTCAGTTTTAGGTCTATGAGTCAACACTTTTTGCTTTAACTACATTTTATTGATATGTCACTTAATCATTACAAAATTAATATGTTTCTTAAGCTTACTGGTCATTGTAATTTTAATATTTAAAGAATTTTAATGTTTTTAATATGGTTCCTAAATAGGTTGAATATATGCTTGTTAAATTTGATGATGAAGCAAAAACTGCGAAGCTTAGTTTAAGAGCTATAAAAGTATTAAAAACTTTAAATGAAAAAGAATATAATGATCCAGAGTAAGTACTTTATCATTTTTTTTTTTTGTAATTTAAATTTATATAAACTGTAAATATTTTAAAAATAGTTGTTTAGTTGATTATAAAATAAACCTATTTTAAAATATTTTTTAGTAATATCACATTTTAGTAATATTTATTTGTTTCTCAGCAATATTAAATCATTATGGAGACCTGAATATGGTGCTTATATGCTAGAAGGAACACCAGGAAAGCCGTATGGTGGTTTATTATTTCATTTTAATGTTGTTGAAGCTAATATGAGGTACAGAAGGCAGGAAGCTTCAAAATTGCTTGAACCTAATGAGGTCTTACTGACTTTAACTAATTTTCCTAGGTATATAAATTAGTATCTTAATCATAATTATTTATACATAATATTTATGAAAAGTATTGTTAGTTTAAATATTCTCTTACAGAACAGGAGCACATGATTTTACAGATCCTCCTACATATCCAACTCCAAATTCTGGAGCATCAAGAAGTTTATTTTTCCCAGATGAAGCTATATATCCAGGCCATCCACGATTTAAAACATTAACGAGAAACATAAGACAACGACGCGGAGAAAAAGTTGCTATAAACATTCCTAGTATGTATTTATTGTATTTGGTATTTATACATATGTACTTTTTTATAAGTACAATAATTCAGTTAAATCTTAACATGAAGTATTTTCTTGCAGTTTATAAAGATAAAAATGTTCCAAATCCATTTAAAGAGAATTTTGATACCTTGATTAACGATCAATCTAGTTGTGCAGCAAAAGAAGATCATATTTACATGGATGCTATGGGATTTGGAATGGGATGCTGTTGTCTACAACTTACTTTTCAAGCTTGTAATATTAAAGAAGCAAGAATGTTATATGACCAATTAACACCCTTATGCCCAATAATGGTCAGTAATTCGTACAAATAAAGTTATATTTTAATAAGCTCTAAAAACATAGAGTTAGAATATTCTTCTACGCATATGTCACAGAATATTTGTTTAATATTCGACAGTTGGCTCTAAGTGCTGCTAGCCCATTTTACCGAGGATATATAAGTGATGTTGATTGTCGATGGAATGTTATATCTTGCTCTGTTGACTGCAGAACACAAGAGGAGCGCGGCTTAAAGCCTCTGAAGGAAAACAAATTCAGAATTAGTAAATCTAGATATGACTCCATTGATTCATATCTTAGCGAACAAGGAGAAATATATAATGATGTTCCTTTAACATATGATGCTGAAATATATAAACAACTCCTAGACAATGGAATTGATAAATTACTTGCACAACATATTGCTCATTTATTTATCAGAGATACTGTGTCATTATTTTCTGAAAAAATACATCAAAATGATTTGGAGGATACAGATCACTTTGAAGTAATTATTATTATCAACTAATTTTAACTATAAAATTATAATTTTGTATTATGATTATATGAATACAAAATATAAAATTTCAGAATATACAATCTACTAATTGGCAAACTATGAGATTTAAACCACCACCACCAAATTCTTCTATAGGATGGCGTGTTGAATTTCGTCCATGCGAAATTCAAATTACAGATTTTGAAAATGCTGCAATAGTTTGTTTTATTGTTCTTCTTACCAGAGTTATTTTAAGCTATAAATTAAATCTTCTAATACCAATTAGTAAAGTTGACAAAAATATGACTCGAGCACAGAGGAAAAACGCAATCATAGCAGAAAAATTTTGGTTTCGTCGAGATATTACATCAGATGGAAAAAAGCAAGATGATGGACAAGCAGAGTATACAGAATTTACTATTAACGAAATTATCAATGGAAAGGTATCAATATTTTGTTCACGAATAAATACAAAAATGTTCTGTAATAAATTATTTTGTTTCAGGATGATATTTTTCCAGGTTTAATACCATTAGTAAATTCATACTTAGCTAGCATGGATGTAGATGCTGACACACATTGTACTGTACAAGCATATATGAAATTAATACAAAAAAGAGCATCTGGAGAATTATTAACAACTGCAGCATGGTTAAGGAAAGAAGTTCTTTCACACCCAGAGTATAAGTAAGTATTTTGCATGTGAACATATATAAAGAAAAACCTATAAAAATGTTTATTACATTTCTAATCTTATATTCATACAGAAATGATTCTATAATAACACAACGCATCAATTATGATTTACTAAAAAAGATACAAAAGATTGTTTCTAATGAAATATCGTGTCCAGAATTACTTGGCACATGTATATCATCCAAAACTAATGAAACTATACCTGCAGCAATTGCAAAAGCTGAGAAGGTTCCAATGTGAATTATTGTTAATGGCAATATCTTAAATATGCTTAAATAAATATACATAATATAGATATATGATGACTTAAATAGACCACAATTAATTTAGATTCAATTTTTGTTTATTTTAGTACATTTCAGATATTCTTGTACACACTTAACATTTAGAACGATGTGTGTTCACATCCAATGAGTTAATAGTTTCTAAAAATGATAACATTCCATAAAATAAGTTTATTCCCACTACATACAAAAATATATGCATTTGTAAAAGATATCAATAATTTGATCATAAGAGATACTATCATGATATAAATGCATGATGTATATGAAAAAAATATATAGAACAAAAATAATAATTACAAAATTACAATGAAGCGCTATGTACTTAAATTTCTGGAATTGTATAAATAAACAACAAACAGTTTTCTTTATGATCAGATGTACGTACTGTACAATATTGTAAACACGTTTTTTAATACCTTACCATAGAAAACTTTTGTAATCTACATTATCTATAATGCTATTGTTGTTTTATGTTACAATACTATTGTATTGTTTATTTAATAATAGATTTTATGTAACTTTTCTCTAAAAATCAAATTTTTTGTTATGCTATTGTGAACAATATCTCAAACAAAGTTTAATGGTATTAACATTTGTATTTAAAATAAATATATGTTTATAAATTTTTATTTTATTTTATATATCTATTTTTATTTTCCTAAACTTGTCCTATAGGAAATGTAAGTATTCCATAACAAAGCTATTGATTGAACTATTAAGACTTGATATTGTAAAGGTATAAAGTAAAAGTTGAATAATTGTACCATAGGCCAAAGCTGAAAAAAATTTGTAATTCATAAATTTTTTACAAAATGTAGTGAATTAATTTTGCTATTTATCTTAATATATAATTATATATTGTTATATTACCTTGTAATTATTCTTTAAAATATCTGGATATTCATTATACAACTTTACTTTTAACTGTTCTAAATCATTTCCTTGTAAAATACCAATTGTTGATAATAAAACTGCTAAAAATGCTGGTGCAAAAAATAACTGATCATAAGATACCTTTTTCAATACTACCATTCCACCTTTTGAACCAACATATTTATCTAATATTCCATACCAAGTTCGGGTCACAGGTCCCTATCATATGAATTTAATAATATTTCAGAAAAATTTATATACCAAATATATAATTTCTTTTGTTTAATTAATTATGTTACAGACAATTATAAGCGTTGATAAAATAACATTGTACAAGATATAAATAAATATTAGACTTCTAACATTTTTCTATTAAATATACTTACAGCAATAAAAAATCCTATACTTGCAAATTGAGCTGTTCTTACAAAATCTAAGTTTTTAATTTGTCTCTGTTCAATTAAATTTTGTGCAATCTGATCTCCAAGTGCCATTAATGTACCTGTTCATTTGATAGTATAAGTAATTATCAATATATGTTATAATGCTAAACAAATTTTTTATATTTTAAAAACATCTACTATTTCTTTTTACCTGCTTGTGTTGCTTGAGTGATTAATGGATATTTTGTCAACAATCTTTGGTATATTTTGATAACACCACTCATGTTTGTAGAAAATGCCATTACCACTAATTCATTTATAAATTAGCAAAATTTTATTGGTTACTTATTAAATTCATATATTACTTATCTTTGATTAATCTGATATTGCGTACATAAATTTTATGATTATATTTTGGAGTTATTTTATTAAAATGGAGTTATTTAATTAAATATGATTAAATAACGTTATAAGATATTTGACATGAACACAAAATATGACGATGATAGTAATGGAATGCACGTGGACTGCTAGATTTATTGTGAATATATGAAATCATACTGCATGCATACATGCGCACATACACTATATAAAAGATAATATATATATACATAAATGTTGCATCTACTTTAGATAAATTGTTAATCATAATTTTTGTATTATAACATATAATTTTTGAAAATAAATAATGTTTCAATACATTTATAAATATTTAGTTTTTAAAATATAATATACTTTATCATGACATTTGTTTAGTTAATAAACTTTTATTAAAAGTTTGACTGTATTAATAGTACAGTTGGTCATACTGCTACACTGACAGTTTGATTAAGAAATGGTTGCAAAGTAAAGATGGCAGTGAGAGGCGGTACACGAATTGTCCTCCTTATAATTTTGTGTATTTTCATGTTAAAATCGTGTAATGGAGCTGCGACAGATATTGAATTAGACGCGAAAGCACAGCTATTACACAGACTCGATAGTTTAAACCTTTTATTATATACATTTTTATTGATATTAACTGTTTTAACAATATGGACATTTAAGCATCGTCGCCTTAGGTTCCTCCATGAAACTGGTCTAGCTGTCATTTATGGTGAGTCGTCTGCTATTGATACTGTTTATGTGACATAATTGTAATTATACACATGCAAATTTTAATTTTAGATTTTACTTATTCTTATAGGAAGCTGTCATTTTGTTATTTTGTGTATATGAATGCATATATGCATGCATGCGCGCGCGCATGTGTGTGTGCACATTATACATATATACACACATCATATAATTATATATGCACGCACGCACGCACGCACGCACGCACGCTACACACACGAATGCACGTATATATATATATATATATATAATGCTTTTAAATTTGAACTGTATATTATATATACATGCTTATGTATACACATACATGTAATAAAGTATTCTTATGTGTCAATAAAACATTTTTATATAAGCTGACTTACATCCTAAACATATATTTAACTTTAGTTAATAATAATCAACTGCTTATATGAATATTTCTCATCTAGTAATTATTTAAAAATAACATACCTTTGTTAAAAAAGCTGGATAATAAGTATCATTTTAAATATATATTTATTTTATTAATTGCAGTATCTTTTTATTAGTGCCAAGGTATTACATTATAAAATTTGTGGAAACATCTACAACAAGGTTTAATAGCTTAAAAAAAGAATAATTTACCATCATCTGAGATATTAATTATCAATTATTAATGAGTATATGTTTAAATACTTTCATATTTTTCATTTATGCAGAATGATAAAAAAGGATGTGTAATAAACATTGTAGTTACACAAATCGTAGAAAAAAGATTTTTTAAAGTTAGTTTATATCAGATTAGATATATTTTAGATGATATTTTAAAAATTTTGTAATTTATTATTAATATATGCATTTGTTATGAGTATATATATATTTTTTTTAGGATTAATTATAGGGGCAATAATTCGTTATGGCTTCACAACAAGTAGTACTATTTTGCATATGCCTGTTGTGCCAGACAACACTAGTAAATACAATCAATCAGTTCCTCCAGACACATTATGGTTACATTTTCCAGAAGATAAAGGAGGTGGTGTTGTTAATAAAACATTTGCTTATTCATTCAGAGGAGAGATTTATAAGCAAGATAATGAGATAGACTTGAAGGTACTATTTAATAAAATTCTTTACAAAGTAACTTGTAACACTGTTATTCAAAAATAAAAATTATGAAGGGATCAAATACTACTTTACTCTGCTACATTAAAATTAAATTAAGTATTTCTAAAAAGTAATTATATTAAAATATTAAATTTTAACAGGCCACTTTCGATCCTGAAATATTTTTTAATATTATTTTACCACCAATCATTTTTCATGCCGGGTATAGTCTAAAACGTGTAAGTAATAATACATTAATCTTTTGTATTATTGAATATTAATATATGATAGCATTAAGTTACTACTATCTTGTTTCAGAAATACTTCTTTAGAAATTTAGGAGCAATTCTTATGTATGCTTTAATTGGAACATCTATATCAGCTTTTGTTATTGGGTATGTTTTTCATACTAATGAGAAATACATATGATTATACATAAACACACACTTTCTGATCATAATAACAAGTTTATTTACATCTTTTAAAGCTTTTGTGTGGAACGTTTCTTGTGATAATTTTGTATCCATAGGTCATTAAGATTGAATATATCTGTTGTTTTTCTTATAGCCCATAGATAAAAGAAAAATTCTTTGTAACATAATGGTATACTTTTTTAGTCATACATTTCTCTTATATGTATGTTATTTCTTCTTTTCAGAGCTTTGATGTATGCCTTTGTACAATTAATACCACATCTTTCTAAACCACTTACATTTTTGGATACTTTATATTTTGGTGCATTAATATCTCCTACAGATCCACTGACAATAATTTCTATTTTTAATGATTTACATGTAGATGTAAATTTATATGCTTTAGTATTTGGAGAAAGTGTGTTGAATGATGCAGTTGCGATTGTACTTAGTGGGTATGTATAATAAAATATTAAAAATATCTTCAACAAAACTCAATTATTTAAACATATAAATTACTTATTTTATTACAGTTCTATACAAAATTATGGAGAACGTTCAGGTTCAGGTGGATTTGAAACTGTAGCATTTTTCCAAGCATTTGGTGATTTTGTTGGGATATTTAGTTTATCTTTATTTATTGGTGCTACAATGGGCTGTATTACTGCTTTATTAACTAAATTTACTAGAGTCAGAGATTTCCCACTTCTGGAATCAGCATTATTTGTTTTAATGTCTTATAGTACTTTTTTAATTGCTGAAGCATCTGACCTTACAGGTAACATTTATGAGAAAACTGCATTACTTTAATATTTTACATGCATTAAATCGACTATTTTTTCTAGTAACATAATTAATACTTCAAATAATCATTTACATATAGGTGTAGTTGCTGTCTTATTCTGTGGTATTTGTCAAGCACATTACACGTATAATAATTTAAGTCCAGATTCGCGTCAACGGACGAAACAACTCTTTGAACTTTTAAATTTTTTAGCTGAAAATTTTATATTCAGTTACATTGGTGTTTCAATGTTTACTTTCCCGAAGCACCATTTTGATCCAGGATTTATTTTTGCAGGATTTGTATCCTTATTTCATAATATTAATCTTTAAATTAATATTTTATAATATGTACCATGGGTTATATCCTTAACCACTTTATTATAGCTCTGTGCATTATTAGGTCGCGCAGCTAATGTATATCCACTGTCTTTTATATTAAATTTAGCGCGAAAACCGAAGATATCATTAAATTATCAACACATGTTATTTTTTGCTGGATTACGCGGAGCTATGAGTTTTGCACTAGCCATCAGAAATACTGTATTTGAAACTCGTCAGGCTATGTTAACAACAACAAGTTTAATCGTAATTCTAACAGTCATTTTCCAGGGTGGTGCAACAACTCAGTTTTTGAGCTGGTTTAATATACCGTGAGTTTTAAGGATTTCTTTTTTATATATTCACTTTTTTGTTTCTTCCTCCTCTGTATAATCTATTTATTTAAATAAATTTTGTTCTTTCAGAGTTGGAGTAGATGAGGAAATAGAAGGATTATCACACAATGGAATGCGCAGTGTAAGTATTAAAATGTCTGTTTTCAATTATTGTAACATTATTAGTTTTTATTTTACAGAAATAATATAAGTAATATAAGATTGTACTTGCACTAATATATTGTGTATGCTAGATTTTATTTTGTGTATTTTTAGTATAAAAGTATGTAGTAAAATTGACTAATAATGTACAATTTAGCTTATCCATTGCTAATATTTGTTTTGAAAGAATGCAATTCTTTATTGTTTTTATAAACTTTTCAAATTTTTTAAGAGAATACATCTTAGTCATATTGTTTATTAACTTATAGTGGATTATTATTTCTATTTTTTGCAAATAATAAATTATGTATATGTTCTATAAAGTGCAAGTGTAGGAAAAGTAATATCTAATTGTTTAATAATTAATTTATAAATACAATGCAATATTTAAAAATATAATATATAAATAAATTTTTCTTAGTTCATATATCATATAATATACATACAAGAAAATACAAAATACAGCAAAAGTTGTCAGAAGCAAAATTTTAATAAGATTATTTTCTTTTAGATTTCATTAAATATTGTTGATATCAGAAAGCATCTCTCTCTATATATAAAAGATAGTGTTTTAATAGCGTTACCTATAATGTAGAAAATACATTGATCCATTGTGTCATTCTTTAAGATTGTTATTATTAAAATTCAAAGCATTCTACAGTTTAATAGTGCTAGGAAAGATTCTATAAATTATTTATTATAATTTGTGTTTACTTATTTTTGCTGTCCTGCTGTGGTTAATATATTTCAAAATAAAAATTATATTTTTATTATGTGTATATGTTATTAAATATTTCTTTGTTATATTTGGTGTATTTAAATTTTACAATAGTATTTTATAATTTATAATCTTAAAATATTATATTTTTATTCATCACATCATTGCAACCTAAAGGAATACATATGTATAGTGTAATAAAAAATGCAGCAGGATTAAACTCATTCAAATTTTAATTAAAGAATATTTAGGTAGATATAAAAGATGTTTTAATACTTGATTATTTGGACCTATTTTTTAATTCATTTTATATAAAATAGCCTAAATTACTTAACAGAATGGTATTACTTTAAAAGAATTTAAATACAGATATATTTGCGCATGAATGCTTCAAGATTATTCTCATACTGCTATATTTTCTTAATATAATCCCTTATTCCCAAACATTATACTTCAAATTACTGTGGTATGCACTTTTAATATTATATTTTATTGTAACAAATTACTAAAATTTTTATTTCTGTATTTGAAAAACATATGGGAAGATTATACTTGCCAATGTTCGTTTTTCTCATTTCACTTAAGTAACTTTGGGTTACTTTTGCACAAAAACTAAAATCATAAATAGCTTGCACTAGAATTTAACTTTTTGGAGAATTCAGCATGTCTCATTACATTGTAACAAAGTTGGTAAAAATGCTTTGTTAATCTTAAATAATTGCGCTTAATAATTAATATAGAAAAAATACTGGAATTTAACGTACTAATGTTAATAGTCTGGTGGCGAAGGTGACTTTGGAGATCTGGACATACGTAGGGAGAGAAGTCCGCCGGTATGTTATTATATTAATTCAAAATTGAGTTATGCTATTTATGTGGTCACAAATAATTCATGCATTTAACTTGTATAGAAATTCTTATGTTTATTACATTGAGATTACTTTGATCCTATAGTTTTTTATAGTATAATTTAATCTTTCCTTACACAACTGTGTAATATATAAATAATTAATTTTGAGCATTACAAGTAGTTTTGTATGAGTTGCTTTCTGTCATAAGTACAGATATACAGATTAATTCAATTTTGAAGTAGGGATTTAAAAAAATTATCTTATTAAAATATTTGCAATGACCACTGTTTGTTACAGCTCATCGATTGAGTTAATGTTTGTTAAAAATAATAAGATGATATGAATTAAAATAAATATTATTGTTAAGTAATATGTTAAATATTAAATATGTTTAATATGTAATTATAACTATAAATATACTGTCTGTTAGTTCATAGTAATCACAATTTTTAAAATTAGGATTTATCTTCGTGTATCATAGAAATTACTATTTTATTATAAAGATTTGAAAAAATGCTCGATTTAACAATGTATTTATTTATTAAATTTAACATGTTAGAAATGATATTACTAACACATTTATAGATGCTTATGTTTATTTTTTGCAAATTAAAAATTTAGCTTTTATTTATATGTATAGAATATGTACGAAAAATTAATTGTATTCTAATGTTGCTATAACGTTTGGCTAATATTAGCATTATTTTTATAAAACATTAGTTTGATTTACTAATTGCATGTGCTTAAATATTTCATTTTGTATTATTTTTGTTATCCATTCTGTATGTTGATGATTAGTAGTGTAAAAAATACTTATATTCATTTATATTAATTAACAAAACATATGTAAACATAATTAACAAGGTATACCAATATAATTATGAACAATCAAGCATGTTTCTTAATACTTAATAACAATACTGAGTGTTTTATTATATAAAAAATTTAAACAATTTCAGTATTTTATAAAATTATTGTATATGTGATAATGTTATTACATTATTACTTTTACAGAATTTAAATGAATTTATTGTAATCTTATTTAATAAAATATTTAGATTAATATAATTTTTGGAATATTTTTGATAAATATAATTTTATATTTAATTACGTTTGAAAAAATATCATTATCATACAGGATGGATAATTAAAAAATTCTTCACATTTCACAGTATAATTCTATGCAGGATGGATCATTACCAGGCAGTGGCATAAAACCTAATGAAAAAGCGTTACTTGCCAGAATCTGGGGTGATTTTGATACTCGCTACATGAAACCACTCTTAACTCACTCCAGGCCTACACTATTGGAAACATTACCTGTTTGTTGCACACCTTTAGCCAGAATTCTTACAACAACGCAACAAATGACACAGGTACAGTATATGATTTTAAAAAAGAAAGTGCATTCTGATTATTTTAGTAAAATTGTTAGATTACTAATACTGAAACATTTTATTCCAGGACGAAGCTGTAAGAAAAGCAGATTCAGATTCAGATTTTTGCCTGGAAGATCGTGAATTGGAGCGACGAAGGACTAGTATTCAACCGGTGAGTTTTCATCAACCTAATCTCAATTACACTATTAATCCGTGCTATCAGCCTAACAGCACAGATGCCACTAATCCAGATGAACCTTATGTAATTCTTAATTTACACAGAAGGTAGAAGTACTAAATTTGAATTAAAACATTTAAATTTTGTATAAAGATTATGTGTGAGAATATTTCTTATATTGGTATGAATGAGTTTATCATTTATACCTAATTTTCATGTAATTATATTTTAAACATTATTTTAAATTATTTCTTCGTTATACCATTTACATAAAAACACTTGTACAACATAGCCTTTCCATTTTATATGAAAGTAAAATTTTAGTTCTAGATATAGCATATGTTTCTACTTAATGTCGCAAACTTCCTGTTAATATCAGCTGTTGTATAAATATCACTTATTAATTATAACTTCCTATCGTAGCAAATAATTATTTATGTTAAAACCTTTCATATAAAATGTATAGAGTATGCATGGAAAACTCAATTTTATTGACATTTTCAACTAATATCGTGGTGAGCTAACTTTGTTGCATAAATAAGGAGGAAAGGTCTTGTTGGCATGCTATAGCAAAATGCAATGCTATAGAGTATGCATGGAAAACTTATTTTTCTTCACTATAGATATACAATGATACACATTTAAATGATTAAATAACATATATATTTCAGTTTATTTACTTGCAAAATTATTTATATACAATAAGTATATATATTAATTATTACTTGATTACAATCTTATTAATACAAATAGGAAATATTGTGTATCACTGTCATATTTAGGTTTGTGGGTTATTAACAATACTAACAATGTTTCTACAATGACAAAAGATCAGTTATAAAATATATTAAAGTTGAAATACTACTATATAGGCATGAATCTATATATAGTCTTCTTATTAAAGTTATTTTACAGATGCAGTAAATGTATGCAACTATTCTAGTAATTAATTACTTATAAGAAACATGTGAAGAATTAATGAGTTTATACGAAAAAATTTATTCAAAATCAAAATATGTGTAGTACTATAATTTGACAATTCCTTATCCACATAATAAATTAAATATTTAAAATATTGTTTCATTTTTCTGTTTTGTATATAATTTTTTTTCTTCGAAAATTATGTTTAATGTCTAATATTAAAATAATATTTCTAAATAATTCAAATATTTTTGTTAATTTAATCTAAATGTTAAAAACTTGTATTTTTATACAACATACATATATATATTTATATATATATTTCTTGTGAGGTAATAAAGAATACCTAAATATATACTGCAACGATGTTATACTAATTTCTTTGTCAGCAGATTCGGATAATGAACATTGTAACGAGACAGAAGCCATTGCAAATAATGTTTTGAGAAGATTATTTTTAAATGCTTTGTATTATACTTGTGGGTAGGAGAAACTATTAAAAATAATTATTTTGTATATATTAAAATTTTTTAATAATACCTTCAATTTTTTTGCATTAATGTTTAATTAAATTTACATTATTAGTTAACATTTCCGTATCTTTGCAAATTTGAAAAGAATTATTTTTCTATTTAAAAATTCTAAAGTACAGTATTTATTTATATTTATTTAAAAATGAATCATCATATTTATTCTTCCTATGTTTATATTAATAATTATGAAATGTTACTTAAAATTATTGTGTTTAATGCGTGACTTTTTTTAATTATTAGAAGTAAGTTGAGATAATATTAGTCAACAAAATATCTGTGCTGCACTTACAACTTTTTAATATTATAGTATAGTGTATTTTAATGTAAACGTAAATTACAAAAATCAAAAAGACATGTAGCATATAAACAACAAATCTTGAAAATGTACATATTGTGATTTTTTTGAAAGTATTAAAGTAAGGAAAATAATTATAGTAAAGTTTGACGAAACTTTGACCTATATTGAAAGTTTATATAAAACTACTAAAGTTTTTAAATATATTGCAATTGAACATTAAACATAATTTTCAGTGTTCAATTAATTACTCTCAAGTTCTTAAATCTCTCTAGATCTCATTATACTTCTGTAACACCAAATCATTAATATCATTACATGGTTTATGAAGTGAATATTATGCTCTATAATTTTTGTAATTTTTTTTACATTGAGTATATTTTATTTATCCATAGCTATGTTGAAGGAGGATCTGGTTTATATCTATTATTTAATGAATGTTATTGCATGTAGCCTGAGAAACCAAATTATTTTCCAGGCATCAATTTTCATATAAAAAATATTGTCTAAAATTTGCCGCTTGCACACTATTTATGCTATCAGTAACAAATAATTTCTGCAAAAGAAACAATCTTTTATATCTGCTTTCTATATATTATTTATAAATATTTCTCACTATATAATTCAACTAATGTTTTCTAATTGTTGGTGTATCTTTTATATAGCACTGCATATAATTCAATGCACATATACTTAATTTTATTTTATGTACATTATTGATGTGGGCAAAAAAAGTGAAATGTATAAGTGTTTTTCAATTTTAAGAGTTTCTATTTAAATAAAAAATTATACTAATTTATGGTAGCAATACTAATATCTTATCCAAAATTTTTTATTAATGTTTTATGATTGTGCAATCGGCAAGTGATATTAATCTGATAATAATAAGCATGTTGCAATTATGTTCATATCTACTTAGAAAAATATTTTTAGTTCTGTGTAAATTACATTTTTTTTTTATTGTACAATATTAGTTTTGTTATATTTACTTTGCTTTTTTAATTTTATTATAGCATATATTGCTTATTTATATTTGGTTTCTCCACAGACACATGTAAGGAGCTCACCAAACAGAACACATTTATAAAAGTAAATCTGATATAATTTATTATGTTGTATACATTTTTTACAATTTGGCTGCATTCATTTTAGGTATTAAGTAATAGCCTATTTATTGTTCAATATGCCATAAATATCTATACTATTTAACATTATGTAACAATATGTTATTTCACACAAATCTTATTTTAGTTTAATTTCTAACATTCTCTACTTTCGTTGCCAGATAAATTTTAATTTTTACAAATGATATAAGACATGTAAATGCTTTCTGGTCTATTGTAATCAACATGTCATATTATATTTAGTGAAAAAATTATGACATAGGTATGTGCGTATGCAATGTTGGTGTCAAATATTATATATTACTATTGTATTATAGTTTCTATAAATGTTGATTATATTTTCCTGATATTTATTTTCTTTGGGAAATATTCAATATTTTGGATAACAAAAGACATTGACAACAAAAGATTGAATGTAAGTATTGTATAAAGAATAAATAATAAGGAGAAGGCAAAAATTTACAATATAGTTCTTCAGTATGTCAAATTCACAGAGATTATTTGCTACAATTTTTAAACATAGAAACAGTCATTAGTGCATTGTAAACCTTCTCCTTATTTAATAGCCTGTTTATTCTAATTATGGTACTTGCATAAAAACAAATTCTATTTTAAATATTAATTTAATCCTATACATGTTATTGTTTTTGTACATCGCAATAATTTTTTCCAAGAATTTTTACATACACAAAATTAATAATAATTGTATTTAGTATACTAAATAATATGTAAGAATCTAGAGATGGATTCTTTATGTATTTAATACTTTGTGGGGCAGCTGGGAACTGTGATGGGAGAAGTTAGTCCGGGACCACTACCATTGCACACACGCGTCGCCTTGCCAGGTTTGGTCGGCAAACATTTATAGAGACTAAATGACATTGGTAAATAAACTTACCTTTTTACGTGTAATATTATATGTGCAACTGATAAATGTACTTATTTGGAAAGCTTAGAATCTGTGCAAACTATTATATCTAGTATTATCTGTCATAAATAAAATTTGGAAGATGTTTCTATTATCTATTGCTTTTATTTAATTATTATAAGGATAAATTATAGATTAATAAATTGTGAGTGTATATTGTTGTAATAAACGTAACTAATATTACTTTTACTTTATAATTGATATAACTATATTTTTGATTTTCGATTGTTATGAATCAAAAATTAGAATACTCAAATTCTACAATAATCTATATGTATGTATGCATATGAATTATATGTTATTATTACATAGTAATAATA
>NW_016907966.1:397130-457313 GCF_001483705.2 Eufriesea mexicana | reverse complement strand
TAAATTTAACGATATTTTGTTATAACATACCAATAAACCAATTGTTTATATAAAATCAATAAATATAAATTATAGTCCCCATTTATCACTCGTATATACACTTTAAAATTCAATGGAGGTCCTGGTTTGTAATAATTATCACAGAAAAATTTATCTTACAAAATGAAATTTATTTTTGATTAAGTATAGTAATGTGACACCAACTTACACTTGCATTGTGCATTTGAATATAATAATTTATAACAAAATATAACAAAAGTAATATGTTTTGTCAAAAATTTTGTTTGTAAAGTTATATTAAATGTAGAAATAAACATGACAAATTTTTACATTAATACTATGACAATATATTAATTATTATTGATATTATTGATAATTAAATTAATATTGGTTTCACATAATTTTATATTGGAAAATATATTTTAATTTTTCTTAATAGTATTATTTATCATATAATTTCAAATTATTATATTTGGATGTATCTTGCAATAGTTTAGAGATAATTGTATAATAAAATTGTTTATATGAAAATCTCAATTTTCTGTTCAGCAAATTGATTTTGCTGACATATACAATCATATTTACATTCAAGGTGCAGGACACAGTTAATATGCGATAATAAACAAATACATACATTTATATTATAATTTGTAATTGTATATGCATTCAAAAGGAAAAAACAGTGCAAAACAATCTAAAAATTAAATCAATTAAAATAAAACAATTTAGTAAAAAAATTATGATATGCAGGAACTAAAAGTTTGCTGTGCCAAAGTTCACAAAAGCTACAAAATAACTTACAAAATTCTTTAGTGGAACTGGTAAGATAAAATTTTATTAAAGTGTATTTTAAATGACATATAATGACACTGTTTTTTATAAAATAAAAACATACATATTACAAATTATGAGGATGTAAAAATGAAATAAAACAGCATTATCTGCAATTTGATCTAATTATTTTTTAAAAACTTATAATAATATTTATAATGGTAAATTTGATACATTTATTATATTGTTAGGTATCTATTTATAATTTCTTATAAATGAATATTAAATGTACAGAGTGTATAAGTGTATTCAAATATAATTTATTATTAGCAACATTTAAATTATTTAAAAACTATGAAATACAAGAATGGTAGATAAAAATGTATGAAACTTTATTTTAGATGTTGGCTGTGAACACTTGATAAAAATATTTGTATATGTAGTTTATGTCTTAGTAACAAATGTTCAAAATGCATATATATATACACATATATATATATGTGTGTGTTATTCTTTTTATAATTACCTCTGTTTAAGTTAGTAAATTATGTTAATTATACAAAATAAATTATGCTAATTAACTTATAACACTGCGTAAGAAGCAGGATTTTAGTATGTAGTCATTAATATGCTCTTTTTTCTATACATTTGTGAATTGAACACAATGTGTAATAATCATTACAATGTATACATATATATATATAGAATAATAATGTTGTGATATTATGTACTACACTTTACAGTGTTTAATAAAGGATTTATAAAAATATATACCTTACTATATATACTATAATATTATACAATTATTTGGTGTTTAATTATTTGTCTCATCTCATCAGTCACAACAAACATTGGTCCATGTCCAGGTATTATAAAATTTGCCAAATTTATTACATAGGATCGCATATGTGATTGAATTTTTTGTAATTCTTTAGTTCCTAATTCTTTCCAAATTGATGGATTTAGTATGTCTGCTTCTTTCTCAAATAAATCTCCTATCAAATTTATAACAATATAGAAATTTATATAGTGTTTACGGTATTATTATATCTTTTAAAAAATAAACCTGTTATAGCAAAACATGTGGATTTTTCAGAAATTGATGCTTCAACTAAAACTGTAACATCATCTGCTGTATGACCAGGGGTAGCTATAACTTCAACTTCTGGACAAATTTTATATCCTACATATGTATTTAATAATAATAATAATTTTTGTATTATTTTTGTACACTTGCATAATTTTATTATAATTTTACTATACACTCCATACCGTTTTTTAAATTTTTATCGAAAAATAAGTCACCACGGTGAATACAAGTTCCAATTATATGTTCTGCATTAATAAACAGGTTATTGTTTCCTATATGATCAGCATGACTATGAGTACAAACAACATAATCAATTTCTTCGGGTGTAATATTATGTTCAGTAAGTGCTGAAATAAAATTTCTATTTTATTAACAATTACAAACGTTAGTAATGTTACAATGTATAATACCTTGTATTATTTTTTCTCTATCCCAAGCTGTCATAGTATCAACAATAATATTCTTTGTTGCCTTTATTAATGTACAAGAACAATTTGCTTTCATTGTTCTATCGTCAAGCTTTGTAGAATAACCATTAAATAATACAATAACTTCACACATTTTTTTAAACTTAAATGTAAATGTGAAACATTTACGTTTTACCACTGATTTGGTTATAACTTTATATTATAATAATGTGAATTGTATGTATTGTATGAATAAACTTAATTTATTTAATTTATTATGATATAAGAATATTATAATAAAAAAGATATTTAAAATATTAAACTTCGTAATACGGGTTATGTTACTAATGTACATGCTGAATCAAAACATCTTTGGTTATAGTTATATCAAATAAAAAATAAACAAAAGGATAATATTGTAATACTTTAATATAACATAAATAATTCTTATCTTTTAAGGTTACTTTTATTACTTCTAAATTACTTTATTATTAAATAAAATCACTAAAATATATGTCTACTAAATTTTATGAATTATTCATCACATTTGCATTTTACATAAATTTATTATATTTATAGTATTGTTTATCAAGTGAACCAACAAAACCATGTTTGGTTTTAAGTTTCAAAGGGATTACTTTAATGTTGGATTGTGGTTTAAATATGCAATCTATTTTACATTTTATGCCTATGCCTATGGTTCCCAGTTCTAAATTTAATTCTTTACCTTTGTGGCTTCCACGTGATAATCATCAAGACTGGCAAATAGAAGGAGTATGTATACTTATCTATTTTATTAGAAATTTATAAATAAACTTTTATTTATATTAGATATTTAATCTTTTAGGAACTAAAAGAATGTTGTGGTAGAGTATTTGTAGATTCAACTCCTGAATTTTCTCCACCTTTAGAGAAAATAGTAGATTTTTCAGAAATTGATGCTATTTTAATATCAAATTATACTTGCATGTTGGCTCTACCATTTATAACAGAAGACACTGGTTTCAAAGGCATTATTTATGCTACAGAACCAACATTACAAATTGGACGATTTTTTATGGAAGAATTAGTAGAATTTATTGAACAAACACCTAGAGCTACATTAGCTAAACATTGGAAGGAGATGCTACATGTATTACCTCCTCCATTAGCTGATGCTCTTAAACCAAAATCTTGGAAACACATATATTCAACATCAGCAGTTAATACTGCTTTATCATATATTCAAACAGTTGGATATGATCAAAAATTGGTAAGTTGACATGATGTTACTTTGATTTATTTATATATTCTTTTTATTTTCTATAGGATATATATGGTGCATTAACAGTTACTCCTATAAGCTCTGGATATTGTTTGGGTAGCAGTAATTGGTTAATTTCATGTGACCATGAGAAGGTTGCATTTGTAAGTGGATCTTCAACATTGACAACACATCCACGCCCTATGGAACAAGCTACTTTAAAACATGCTAATATGTTAATATTAACAGGTTTAACTCAAACACCTACTGCAAATCCAGATACTATGCTTGGAGAACTTTGTATGACTGTTGGTAGGTAGATATGAATTGTTTTATTTAGTATTAATAATTTAGTATATATATTGAAATTCAATTTTATAGCAATGACTCTTAGGACTGGAGGATGTGTTTTAATACCATGTTATCCATCTGGAGTTGTATATGATCTATTTGAATGCCTTAGTACCCACTTGGATAAGTCTGGTTTTTCACAAGTTCCTTTATTTTTTATATCACCAGTAGCTGAAACTTCTTTAGCATATTCAAATATTTTAGCTGAATGGTATGTTTTATATTAAATAAGTATTACAAGTATTTGAACCATCCATTTTAAATTTATTATAGGTTATCAACTAATAAACAAAATAAAGTTTATCTTCCTGAAGAACCATTTCCACATGCCTTTCTTGTTAAAAATGCTAGATTGAAGCATTTTACATCAACATATGCTGAAGGTTTTAGTTCTGATTATAGACAACCTTGTGTTGTCTTTTGTGGTCATCCCAGTCTTAGATTTGGAGATGCAGTTCATTTTGTTCAATTATGGGGCAATAATCCACAACATACCATCATTTTCACAGGTGTATTTACTATTATGTATTATATCAAATATAATGATGATCGTGACATACATTTTCATACATGGTGCACATAATATTATAATATTATAATATTAATATTATATATAATGTGTAATAAATTTCACAGAAAATAATTATCGTTTCAGAACCAGATTTTCCATACTTAGATGCTTTAGCACCATTTCAACCATTAGCTATGAAAGCAGTACATTGCCCAATTGATACATCTCTTAATTTTACTCAAGCTAATAAATTAATTAGAGACTTGAAACCAGAACACTTAGTTATACCTGAATGTTATACACAACCACCAATAACTGCGCCACATAGAACAGATCTTGTTATAGAACCTGTAGGAGTAAGTCAATTTCTCTTACAATAATGTTATATACAAATTATTTTGATTAATTATTAATTTATTTTATGTTTAAGGAGAAACCATTAATCACTTTCAAACGAGGTGAAGTTATAAAATTACCTTTAAAAAGAAAAAAGGGACGAGTATTTATTGAACCAGAATTGGCGGAAAATATAATTCCTAATGAAGTTCGACCTGGTTTAAGTCTTGCTTCTGTTACTGGTGAATTGGAAGTTAAGGATAACGTATACACAATAAAAGTATGCATTGTGCAAATTTATTATGTTATTAAAGTGTGCATGTTTAAAAATTGGTTTCATTACTTAAGAATCATATATTTAGAGTATTGAAGATAGACCTACTGGGAAACGCAAAGCGTCTTCCAGTTCTCCTGCACCAATCAAAGAAGAAGTTCTGAAAGAAAGAAAACATGAATATGGTAATTTGGACCCACAGGAACTGCTTCAAAAGCTTAATCAAGAAGGAATTCAGGGAGCCAAGTTACAACATAGTCCAACTGCTACCAGTATTCATTTAGTAAGACACTTGTTTATTATATATTTTCTGTTTTAAATATATTGCTTTTATTTACATTTGTTTATTGTTTGTATTTATAGCAAGATGAAGATACTTTGATTCAAATAGGAGATAATTCAACACATATTTTTTGTAATGGTGATCAAAAAATTAGGAGACGATTAAGGACTATTATTATGCAATGCCTTAAAAGATTTTAGAATAGAAATAAATAATATTAAACAATAGTTATTTTATATATTGACAATTTTACTATAATTTATTTTTATTTGTAAATGGAATTTTTTGTTTATATAGTGTACAGGAAAATATTGATCATAAGTATTTTTGGTTAACTATAAGTAATATTAATATCAATATGTATCATTGTTCTTTATCCTATATATATGGAATGTAAAATTTAATATGTTACAAGTTATTATTTTTAAAATTACAAAAAATGTGAAATTCCTGCCTTAATTTGGTATTGACAAATATCATTACATAATCAAAATCTTATACAAAAACCATTTTAATTATCTGAGTTTGTATATTCAAATAAATTACACCTTATATATATATATATGTAGTTATATCCATATATATTGATTTATGCAAATATTTATAACTATAATTGTCACGAGAGAGATATTAATATATAATCTATTTCAATTATATTTTTTCATATCATAAGGTAATTAAATAAATTCTTTATGTATCTTATAAAAAACAAAAACACTACAAAACGTTATATCTACCTTATTTATTTAAAAACTAAATTGCGTATATGACTGAATATAAATTACTTGTAAAAAAATTTGTGTATGGTGTTGTATCATATGCACTTTATTTTATACCATTTTGTTCACTTTATTTTTTTTACATGTAGCTAGAATAATATTTCTTAGACTTGATTAAATGTATAAAAATGATATAAAAGTGTTAAATGTAACTCATTATTTGTTAATGTTTATAATTATTATTACATGCATTTTACAACGAGGATTATATTAATTTCTACACTTCATAAATATAAAAATAAAAATTAGTGTTGTTAAACTTTGCATGAACAGGTTTTTGTAATTATTTTAATATATTTTATGGTAATAATATTACCATTTATTTAATATAAAAGTAGTTCACATATTCAACATAATAAATTATCTGTGTTATTAATATTAAATTATAAGATGCCTCTAAGTTATAAAATTTGAAATAATACACATATGAATGTTGAACTGTTACTTCTTTTCCGTCCAATCAAAAATTCATAAAATATAAAATAAACCACAAAGATGTTATCAAAATCTCAAATACAAACATTCGTGTATTTTGTATATACTGTTTTGAATGTATTTTATTTTCTGGCATTTTTAAAACATAAGTTCTGTTTTTATATTTTACTACAAAACTTATTTTTGTGAAGTTTTATTATTGTTTTTGAAACGCAAGTACCTAATTTTTTTATATGCATTCAAAATTTAGCATACTTAAACCTAATTGCCAGTTGCAATACCGAATGCTAAACCAGCTATAAATGATGTAAGAAAAAAGTGAAATTCTGTAGCTTCAAAGGAGCTTTCACCAGTTATGAAGTGGTACCAACGGCGTGTACGAGATTCACCATTTTTCAGTAATTGTTCAGCTTTATCTAGTTTTCTATCAACATATCTCTCAACCTGAAACAGTAAGATCTGTTACTAATCCAAATTTAGATACATATGTTTAGAAATATGCTTATCAAATATTTTATGCAAACTCACTCTAAATATTAATATTTCAGTTTTCAAAATAAAAAACTACATAATGTATGAAAATAAAGTAAAAACAAATTTAAATTACTGTATTTATTATCTGAAATCATTAACTTTTTACAATGCTTTTGTTAGTATCTTTTCATAAGAACAGATGCACAAATTTGTATATACATGTATGGAATTCACATTTCAAATATTAATGGTTACAGAAATTATAAAAACTTCTTAATGCATGTGCATATTTTTAGAAGTGTTAGATTTTAATTACATATGTGTATGGTACAGAGGTACAGAGAGTTATGCCATGATGAACGTAGATTTATATATTAAAAAATTGAAATAAAAATGGTATTTGAAGAATTAAATAATTTTACTATCTAAATGATAAATGACAAATATTTGATATTTAAATGAAATAAAAATGATACCTAACATACAATGCTAATATAAAAGGTAATATTATATATATACACACTTGTGTTTTTGTATAAATTATTTATATTAATTTCTTATTTAAGATGCTAAACCAATAATGAAACCACCAATGAAACTTGTTGCCACAAATGAATTGTTTTGACACCATTTTCCTACCTATAAATAATATTAATAATTATGTTTACATATAGTTATATATCATTAAACATACTGTATCAATGGAAATTGTAATATTAATAACTTCACCTTATCCAAAAATTTGGTTTTTTCACCAGTTACTTTTTCTTCTACTTTATCTGTAATTTTTTCAGCTTTCTTCTGAATTTTATCCCAATTAATTTTAATGTAACCTTGATGTGCTGCAATTTGTAACATAATGATTCCACCTCCAACTGCAAATGCAGCAATTTTTCCAACTCTCATTGTTACAAATCCGGTCAACCTATATGAAGTATTTATATGAAATTACATATAATTAATTTTGTATTAAGTTCTTATCAAATATAATTATAAATAAAAGTTTTTTAGCACTAAACCTATGGCCGAAATGACCATTTTTAAATTTCTAATTAAAAATTTTGCATTCAATGTTATTACTTTTATTATTTGATTTTGCTTTTTCTCATAACATACGTAAAGTCAATTTTCTCATATTTATTGTTTCTTTTATTTTATTTCCCCTGAGATTAATATATAGTTTATTTTATGAATCGCAACTGATCATTTGATTAGCCATAATAGGTTTAGCATTGAGTATTTAATATATCTATAGGATATAAAAAATTTCAACTAAGATTAATTAGAATAATTCAAAATAATATTATTAAAAGTGACGAGTTTTTATATAATTTAAATATAATACCTACCATCCTGATGTTGTACCAATTATAATTTGTTTAGTAGCAGATTTTTTGCTCACGTCTCCTAACAACTTATCTATAATATCTTCTTTGTTTTCCTTTCCTGAGGAAGACATTTTGACACTAAAAAAATTGACTAGTGTGAATTTTTCGGAGACACATAAGATCAAACTTAAAAGCACATGAGTTGTTATGAAATTGTAAAAATACATGATTTCATTGACTTTTATACACAAAAATGAAATAAAATTTTATAATACAGATTATTATATTACTTTTTCCTTAATATATTTTTTCCGTTCTAAATTATCGCGCAAATTATAAATTGTAGGTGCTATTTTTATCTCTTAAAATAACATTATCACAAAGTCATTCTTCGTTTATTCGTCAGAACAAAAATATATCGATGACTGCATTGTCAAAAAATGGTAATAATACTTTATCCTAATAAATTAGTATGTATGTTAAAACGACTAATTATGTCGCAGAATGAAAAGATAAAATATCAAAAATAGCAATAAAGCATTTTAAAATAAAGTTAGAAACAAAAACTGTCTACCGTTTAAATAATTTTGTTGCTCCTGATTTGATGACATTCTTGTGCACTTTAGGCATGATATAATTCGGATGTATCCTTAAATTGTATAGTATTTCATAGTGGTTAGTATTTATATATCTAAGGCTCACCTAATTTCTTCAATTACCGAAGTATTTAATAAAATGAATACTCGTATACGTAGACTGATCTGCTAGATCAAAATCTTCAATATTCTACAACGATCGTTTTAATTTGAAAACCTTAAGGACGTTACAATAGCAAAATCACGGGTTTGACGTCTGTAATATTTTATAATATTTTGACAATATAACGATTTTAAAATTGGTACACTATTTTATAGATATTGATATTAAAAATATAAATAAGACTAAATAAATAACTTAATTCAAAGTAATTTTTTTAATAAATTATACAAATATCAAAAATAATTCTTAAAGAAATTAAAAACCTGAATAATAAATTTTATAAAATATAAATTTTCTAATTTATCAAAATATCGTTTACATAATAATTAAGCAACTTATCGATTATTTATCATATTTTTTTGTAAGCACTATCTATTATAATAAGTCAAATTTATCATAATTACAATTTAACTACCTATTTTTATCGATTTAATGATTTATTAAATTTAAATTGTATTTTATGAGTAGTTATATAACTAATACTTAAATAAGTTTCTACATGCAATAAGGTACGTAAAATAAATTGTTCAATTTTTCGCGCTATTCTGAGACGTTTCTAAGCGTAATATTCTTTAGTGCCGGAATTTACAAGTCGACGTGAGCCACGATAATGGTCTTCCGTCGCGTGATTCGCCATCCTGATTTAACCTGATCGCCGCTTTTAAAAACTTATCGTCCCGATGAGGTGACGAGATGTCGAGAGCATAAATTGTGAAAACTCTCGGATTTTTGTACAAAGCGGGCTGTTCTAAGTGTAAACATGTGTCCTTTCTGTTTTTAATGAGTATATTTACCGAGTACGAAAATGGCCCAGGATACTGATGATATCAACTTGACTCCTCAAGAATTACAAATACTATCTGAGTTAGACAGGTGATTTTAAAGTAAACAAAACCTATTTCATTAAAGCTTGTTTCAGTTTCTTAATTTTCTTCATACCACTTATAGTTTCCTCGCTTATCTTTCAAAATATAACCTAAAAGTTTGTTTGACAGAATAGGCGCGCAATTTGATCCCTTTATTCCAACGTATTTGCAGTCTACTGACATCTTTCTCATTTGTCTTTATATATTTTATTCAATTAAATGTTATTATGTTTCTATTATTTATACTGCTGTTATTCATAGTTCTTAAAATATTAGTTCCCATATGAAGATATATCTAAAACATAAAAATATTTATTATTGTAAAATACTTATTTGCATGTATTCTGTTAAAAATGTAATATAATGCAAGAATATGTTTAATATTGTAATGTTCTTTGTACTTTTATTAAAATGTTATTATTTCAACTTTTAATTAATTATTGTATTTTTTCATTATCTATACAGTCGGCAGTTTGGATTTTTAAAATTAAACTCACCAGAACAAACAAAGAAAAAAGCTTTAGTTGTTCGGGCAATTAAATATTTAGAAAGGATGCTTGTTCAAGCACAAGCTGAAAAGCAACGTAGGAAAGCAGATAGTACAAAAATGAATCCTGATGAATTAAAGGATGATGATGAAGATAAAGGAATTAGTATTGATCCAAAAACATACTGTAAATTAGGACATTTTCACTTACTTCTAGAAGATTATAGCAAAGGTAATTGATTATTTATAGTAAGTTAGTATTGAGTTTATTTATTATATTTCTACATATTTTTGTCATTTTAACAGCTATGTCAGCATATCAAAAATTTTACTCCTTAAAAGGGGACTACTGGAAAGATGCTTCATTTTTATATGGTCAAGGGCTTGTCTATTACCACTTCAATGCTTTTCAGTGGTAAGTAATAATAACATAATTTAGTAATATATTTTTTCATATTCCTCCATTATTCTACGTGTATGTTTTTTTATGTGTAATAATTCATTCTGTTTCTTCCTTGTTTAAATGTGATAAGTGAACAATATTTTTTTCTTTAATGATAAATAGACAATTATAAAATAAATATTTCTAACTCTCATTCAAATGCAATATAATAACATTTTCTTTCAAATATTTGCAAATAATGATAAATATGTTAAACACAACTTATTTGCATTTGTGCTATTATTCTTTTTTATTTTGATAATTAAGACAATCAAAATCTTAATAGCTTTTTACGATAAAGAAATAATAAGGAATTTGCAGTTTTTATCGAATCTACGATTTGGAAAAGAAAAATAAATTAATAAAAATGTCTACAGAAAAATGTTGTAATCTCTCATGATAGTTGTTCACCTTGAAAAGGGGGCGTTGGCCCCTTAGACGATGTACACATAGAGTTCATCGTTCTCTTCTTGCATCCTCTATTTTTTTAATTTCGCGCAAAATCCTGTTGGTAATGTGATTTTGGTTCTTGATGTCGATAAAGTAGAATATTAAAGTTCGGTAAAGTAGATTACTTTTACAAGTTACCAAATGAGTTATTAATAAGCAAATTCAACGGGAGATGTCGCTGATTTCGCTGCAGTGAAATAACGAAATGTGCCTACGTGCCGAGTTGTTTCATGGGTATGGCGACTAGGAAAATGCGTGGGGGAAATAATAGGCCAAGTACATATTTGTTTCAGTGACGAAAATGATAATTTAGGCAGCTAATGTATTACATTTGTAATTATCGTACAAAGTTATTAATAATATTAGTTATTCTTTTAAGTGTATAAAGCTATTACAATTTTTTAAAAATTGTTGATTATGTATTGTATATTTTTATTATGTATTAGAACGTATATTAAAATCAAAAATTGTCAAAGAAATTAGTTTATATACATTCTTATGGATCTTCGTATTCAGAATTATTTTAGAAATTATCTTGTGGTACCTATCGATCGCTTTGATAAAGGGATTCAGCAAGTGTAATTTAACCTTTATCGACATCAATTATTTCGGCTACTGATTCTAATTTTGTTACAAATCATTGCACGCGACTCATATGATATTTTCAAATTCTAAAAATGTAATATTTCCAATTCTTCAACAGTTGCATCGGAATAGCTCATTTAATTGCAGTACTATTAAGTATAACTTAATGTAATTACGTTCTTCATTTTTCACTAGTATCTGAGAATGACCCGGTCAAGAGTTTGGTCGCCACATATTAATGAGATTTTACGTTATAACAATTAGGGTTACTTTGAAAATGTAGAATTTTATATTATATGAAATATCTCTTAAAAAATAGATCAATTTAGTTTAAATCAATTACGTATCAAAATGAAAATATTATTTTATTTTGGGTTTTTATGATTGTTATATTGCAGTTACTTGATAAAATGTGATATTTCATTAATGTTATATTACTAATTATACTTATTGGAAATCTAGTGTAAGTATTGTACAACAGATATTGTTAGTGTTAACTTGACATTTCCTGTCAGGCAATCGGCTTTGTAGACGGTTAGGAGGGGGAATATCGATTTCCTGTTCAACCCTCCTTAACTCGGATGGTGCAAGATTCCCGTGGAACGAAACTCACAGTAGACTTCCTTTCGATCTTTCAGCATTCCACTCAACTACGATACTACATAACCATTATCAATTTCTCTGATCGACTTTGTTTCACTATTTTTCTACAAACGTGAATTGCTTGATTCAGTTATTCCATTACGTAAATATAAACAGATACTTCTAAAAAGAGCGATTCAAATTAATCAGGGAAATATTATAGCATTTATAAATGTAGTACTTCTTTCATGCAAACAAAATCAAATAACGATAATATTATTTAAATTGGATATTAAAGATCGAGTTTTATGTTAATTGATTACAAAGTGTTTCTAACAATGAAAGTTCAACTTGCTAAAAATTTTTCATCCTCAGATAACACTTTTTCATTTGTTATCTATTTAACGAGAAGTTGTTTCGTACTCCTTGCTGTCGATTTGTAATATATTTATTACTATAAGTTCTGTACCTTGAATAATCTCTGTTTATGTGTTAAACGAACACGTTATTTTTTATTAACATATCTGTGCATGTTTGTACAATTTCTCGTTACTTTAATTCGGTATAGTATAATCGTTTCTAAAGTTCAAGTTTTTCTTGTTCCCGTTATATTGTGTGTGTCACGCAGATACATATATCTGCCTTGTCTTACATTGCGTGCTAATCAGTTTGTAACTTTGAGATGTCAAAGTAACTACTCACATAATCTTCGTGTGAAGTAATAGTGATTTTAATTTTTCACTATTATTTATTTCACAGGGATATAAGTTCCATCGCAATAGTTTCCTTTTTCGATATGTATTAGGCAAGAAATCGATGTCACTTCTCCTGAGATGCCTAGAAGAAACAACTATACCACGATGACGCAGTAGAATAGTATCTTTCGTCTTTATCCCATTCGATAAACCGCAGACTTATTCAGCTGGTGAAATTGAATGGAAAATCCTCTCTTTACGGATGCGTGAGGCGGTTTCCTTGGATATATTGGGTTTCAAAGCGTCCGTTCAGGCGTATAAAGTAGGAAGTACGTAACAGCAATTATTTGTAGGCCACGTGAATGAAAAGACTGAATTACATGCGCGTACTTTTTGCACGGTCACCACGTTCGTGAAAATAAAAAAGCTTCCATAAAATACATGTCCTCGAATCTTATTTTTCAGTATCGACCCACTATATTCGTAGAGAGGTTACAAAATGTAACGGCACTTATATCAACTGAAAAGTTTTGGAAAAAATAATTTTAATCCAGTGATTTCAATTAAATGATTTAAAGCAATATGAAAATACAAAAAAGAAATATAGAAGATTTTCATACTTTTGGAATTCATGGATGTTTCCGTGTTTTAAAATTCTATGGAGATTTCTGTTCTTTTGTGCTTCTTTCATTTATTCTGGAAATAACGGTAAATAGGACTGCAAACTAGTACTCGGTAACTAAAGAAACTAGAACAGGTCGTCGGTCGATATTGCAGCACTGTTGACAATTTTGTCTGAAATGATAAAAATTGAATTATAAATTTCATTGAATAAATGTCGAATTTTCACGTTATCATAAAAGGCACATAATTATTGTCAATAGACTTGTTTTAAATTATAGAATTAGGTTAGGAAATATCGTGTTAATTATAAAAGATGTTTTTTTATTTCAAAAGTGACATAAGAACCTTATGAAATAAGATATATTAGCAGATACGAGGCACTTCAATATTTCGATTGCGTGTTGAGTTGCTTCTTCATTTTTCGCGTTTTCGTAATCAAAAATTGAAAGAAATTGGATATATTAATTACATTCGCGTGATAGGTTAGCTCGTCGCAGCGTGCGGCATCGCGCTGCGATCGCGATAATTAGGCGAATAGAGCCACAATCCGTCGATAACAGAAATTACAAAGAGAAAATGGTTTAGCGCACGCTACTGACTGAAGTATCGACGGCGAAATGAATATTATCGTTCCTGTACCGTGAAGTTATTTCTTTGTTACTTCATATCATGTGACTACCCAGGCAGGATGTTTACTATATTCCGGGTGCACTAAGACAGCTACTGAGACACTTCGCTTTTACTTATTTCTGAAAATAATATAACTTAAATTAACGTGTAAATTAGTTTCCCAAATTATTTCAACATCATAAGTAAGGTTAGGAAGATGTCTAAAATTTGAGATTCGCCATTGTCATTCATAGAATACATTCGCTAAATAATTTCACGAAAAATGTTTTATAATGTGAAATAAGAATTGAAACATATGGCATATGAAATTAATGCGGACAAAATATAAATTTGTACTTCTCTAGAGTACTTGACTGTCCTTGGACAGTGAAGGGAGGCTGCGTCAACCCCTTCGTTCGATCGGCGAGCCTTTTTTTCGCCAACTTTTCACCCTCTGCCATTGAATGGAGCCGAATCTCCCTAAGGGTGATTCACATGACGCGTGACTCGTCAGTTCGTAATCTCTTATACGTGTGTGGCTCGCGTATTGTGCATTGTATCGGTGCGTGCAATATTTATAGCAGCCGTTGTGTTATACAGTCGTCGGCTTTATGCATGCTTCTGTTTTACGATATCGATTTTCTTATTTTCTACGTGCTCGCAGCCATAACAATCGCAGTAATACATACTTTCTTTTAGTATCGAATAAATTATTTATATGCATCTCAGTCGTTTTAAACGATTATCCCGTTTTAATGATACATATATGTACATACTAAATTATTCCGCTTCAGAGTCTTGATAATTTTGGACTAACCTTGAAAATAATAAATAATCCTATGTAATATCAAGCATTCTAATATAAATGCAATACAGTACTTGACTTACATTAATAAGGAAATGAATTAAAAATATGCTTTATAAACGAATACAGGTAAAATAAAATTTACTTCATTTCTTATTTTCTTAATGTAGACAAATTTGTATGTGTTACTGTTTCGTTATTAGGTAACTATTCTGAATGCATTTAGTCGAAACAGCAGCCGGAACGTTTGTCCGCCATAGCAGAGAGCCGTTGAGTCACGTGCAACGCATAGAGATGCGTTGCAGACGATCGATTTTACGGCCTCTCCTTCTACGCACGTGTTCAACCATGTATAGTAGTTACACATCAAATTGACGATCGTAACAGTCCTTATCTCATGAACTGTTCTTTATGAAAATGGAATTACATAGCTTCTTTCGTTTTTCTAAAATTAAACGTATTTTAAGATTTACTAGAATTTTCTGAATTTCATTCGACTCGTGAATTGAAAAGGTATCACTTTTTAAAAGCTATCGTCTAGGATAGGTTAGAGAAAGTCGATATCTTAGGATCAATTTACATTTCTTGTAAGTTTTGAGGTTCCATAAAAGGATGTTTTTAAAGGAGATAGAATTACAGTCATAGCCAGTAGTCTCCGTTGCCTTTATGGATATCCATAACAGCTTATTTTTGTGTCGTAGAATTTTAGGTTATGTGCACTTTACTTTCCATTCGTTGTAATCGTGGTTATTCTTCGAATTTAATTTCGAAAGTGTTGGAGTTTAAATTAATATTCGTATACCTGTAACGAATTAATTTCAGTATAATAATGATGCGAATATTTAGAAATTACAAAGTTTCTTTAATAGCGTAATAATTTGTTAAATCATATGCGAGTTCAAGTTGAGAGAACATTGGTTAGTGATTTTCTGTCGTCCATTGTTCTGACGTTTCATCCAGAACATTTTTAGAACGTTAGAATAGAATGGTAATTAGGTTTACCTTAGACATTGTCATAGTTAATCTCGTCAGTAATCTATGCAATTATACATTTATCTTCAATCTACTTATTGTGTAATTCTCGGAGTTATTTTTTACTCTTCATGTCTGTCGCTGGAAAAATAAAATACAGTATAAAATTATAAAAATTTTCGCTGTCACATTAGCGATATAATAAATTTATTTTATTTCATACTTAATATCTTTATTCTTAACTGAAGCTTTATTCTACGATTTATTATTTGTTATATCATATTAAGTGAAATTCATAGAATTAAAGATGTCGTTCATGACAATGTAATCATGAACAAAATTGAAACTGTTATAAATTTTTCGCGGATACTTCTGTTATTTTATGGTGTTTTAAAAAATGATTAAGAGATATAATATTCTGCCTTTATTATCTACATTAATACAATCTTATGGAATTTTCAATTTTATGCAAATCTACTCAATAGCATGAATATTCAAGAAGTTTTAAAGAAATAAACGCAGCCGTAAAAAAACTATAATAAATCAAATACATTTGAATAAGAATACAATGAAAATACTTTAAACCAAGGGATTTTTGTTGTCTGATATCTTTGTTAATGGCAAATATTTTTCCTTTTTGACATTTATATTTATCACGTGCAGAAAAAGAAATCTGAAACAAAAGAAGACTGTTCTTACGAGTAAAGCAACCAAAGTAAAATTTATAATATAAACAATATTGTACATTTTTAATACAATATAAAGACACTTTTATAAATAGAATTTAAAAAACACAAATAGAATAATTACGGTATTATTTTTACTAGTAATATTCAAATCAACCTAATATTTATTCAATTTATTTAATAGTATAATATTTAAAGTAAATTCGGCTATTTTAAATACTTATAATTACATAAATGAAGAGATGTATTGTCAAATGAAAGCTTACCAGTATCATATATAGATTCATTTATATTTTACAAACTAGTACGAGTATCTCACGAATATTTCTATATATATCTATCGATATGGCTCTGCACGATTGTCAAATTCAGCCAGTATTTATTAGGTTAACTTCTATGATGACTTCGATTATACGTAATCCTTTAATCTTCTAAATATAAAGTTATGTTATCGAATTCCTTGTGATTAACTTTGTTACAATATTTATGGAATATGTATGATACCTACGACTATCTTCGCGAATAGAACACGAAGAAAATTTTATTCGTCACGACGCGACGTGCGAGGTGACACGCGCATTTCACTCAGCAGCGGATGCGCGCGCATCGAACGGCCCCTAAAAGAACGAACGCATCGCCCGGCACGTACTTACGAAATTCAGAGACGACAAGAAGCAATTAATTTGAATACTTATCTACCCGCTGGCCACGTGTTCCTAGCGCAGGGAATTAAACTAAGGAAGCAGTCCCTTAGCAGACGGCGGTTCGCATTTATTCGTTCTTATCGCACGGTCTGTAAGTTTCCAGAGCCAGGCACCTTGCACGTGAGACTTTTCATGAGCCCGCACACGTGTACGTCGTTGCTGAAACGACATGGCCGCTGCGCCCTGCCGCGTACGCGTGCAGCAAGGTGCATGCAAGCTCTGACCCAGATCGCACGATCGATATTCCCTGGCCCAGATACGCTTACGGAGATTAATATTTTTTCCACGCAAGCCCGACGATGATTGATCCCTCTCCCTTTTCACGAACTTCGTGCTGTCGTGTGGAGTCGAGGTTCTTCTGGATGCGTTTGAGTATTAACCCTCTCTGTGTTGTAATTGTACATGTTATATAGGGCTAGTTGATTGCGAATTCTTGCAACGATAAATTACAACGTAATAACATAATTATGCATCCATGATGTTATGGAGATTCGAGATTTGAGTCCGTTGAAACAATAGATTAATGGTATATAATTGGAGGATAAATACAAATTTTAAAGTGTGAGGTTAATGAAATGAATATTATGTGATGTACATAAATTTATTTCCTTTTATCTTATATATGCATATGTATATTTATACATTTATACACATATTTAGACACTTGTATACGTATATATATGTACATATTTTACATATTTTAGAAATTTTTAGAAATTTTTGAAAATTCAATTAGTATCTTTTCTTCCTAATACTTGATTGTAACTGTAAGTGTATGCAAGTTTAAATTTTATGCAAGTATTTTTGGAAGTTTATCAAATACTATGAAACTATGAATAAATAGGTTTTAAAAAAGTTCAATTAATATATTTAATTTTGTATAGCATTGTGCAACAAATTGTCTTATGTATTGTAAAAGGTACAAGGATTTTAAGTGTATATAGTATCATTAAAATAGGACCAAACTTTTCAAATTTACTTAAATAAATGTAAAATTTAACAATAGTAAAATATATATGAATATTTATTTAATAATAGAATTTATTTTATTTATTTAAGGTAGTTAAACAAGTCATGAGCTTTTGAAACACAATATTTGAAAAATAAATCAAGGTTTTACATGAAAGAAGCACAAGTTTTCATGTCATTTCAGTCAAGATACTATGAATACTATATGTTTTTAAAATCCTCAGTTTTTTTCTAGGTCATCCTACTTACGTTTTAATTTATCTTAAAATAAAATGAAATAGGAGATATAAACTTCATATCAGCTTTTAAATTCCAAATTTAATTTCTAATATTCTTATGATAAATTATATATTAAAAATGGTTTAACTAAATTGTGTATCTCTTATATAGTGATAATTAGTGGCAGTTTATATATTTTCAAGTTCTTCATATTTCTCTTGAATATTTTTACTTTGATATTAAATATAAATATCTTATGGAAATTATTTTCTTTTCCATCCATATTTCCTAGATTTTGAACATATTTGCACAACAATGTTTGACTTCTTTATGTTCTCATTTCGAATAAAATAAGGCTACGTTTGACATATAAATGATAATTATTGTTTTGTTATATCTTATTATGCTGCGCAAAATTGAATTGCATTTTAATGAGGCACACTTTAGTCCAGTAATTTGTATGTGTAATTTCACTGCTTGTGAAATCAGCCATACAAATTGGTGCTTACAATCTCTCGAATTGCACACGCGAGTCTGATTTAGTCGCTTAATTTGGAGTCATTGATCTAGATTGATCTTTGATATTCATTTCCCTCTACTAAGTCATTTTTTGATTATTGTAGTTACGATTGTGTGTTGGATTAGACTCGTGAAATAAGCCAGTCGAATAATTATTTGAATAGCAACTTATAATTAAAAACAATAAAGTGAAATGGTATCCTATTTTCTTTAATTTTTGTAAGACAAGATTTTCTCAGATTTTCCAAGCAAAACTTGAAATGTTGAACCCTTAATATCGTTGATTTAACGTAAAAATATTTTGAAAAATGAATATAATATGATATTTAGTAGTCTGCTAGTAACAACTAAAAAATAGTAAAAAAGGTATATTTATGAAGATTAAGAACCTTTAGAGATAACAAGATTACAGAATTTCTTATTTCTTTGTAAAAATAATTAGAAATGAAAAATCGCCTTCCAAGAATTCTTTCAAAAAATAAAGATGTCCAAAATCCCACAGGTTTCATCATAAAAGCTTTCATTCGAAAACCATCAAATCCTCCGATACTAGAGATCACTATTACTCAATTTAAGAGACTTAGATTGAGTATTATCCACATTACCAGTCCAATAATTAGATAAATATTCGGATTAAGAATTAACACAATATACCCATTCAAATAGGGCTATCCAACCTAGCCTATAAGTTCTTTTTATCCGAGTGAACTTCCATTTTTGATACTGCCATCGACAGCAGCAACCGGATGGCAATGACCGCTATTCCGCTTGGTACGTCGTTCGTTTCCATCGAAATTCCGATTCCGCGTCGGCACAACCGGCAACGCGACTCCCGTCCAAGCGTCAGGTGGATCGGCGCAGAACTCGAGCTACTCCTTCTCCAGTAGTGTGCACTGCTGCTTGCCGGCGGTTGTATGCAAGTGTTACCGTATAGGAGGGACAACGAGGACAACGACGTCGACAGCGGGCGGCAGAGAGTCAGTCGTCTCGGTATTACTTCGCGGATCGTTCGGCGAGGTCATGGTCAGCCGGCGTGCTGAAACCGAGAGTCAACAAACTCTGGCAGCGAAGAGAGAAGCGAGCCAACAGCGGCGAACCAAGAGTACCACCAGTCGGCCATCCAACCGGACAGTTAACCAGCCTACCAAACGTAATCCTCTGTGTCCGTTCAGCCGTGAGTTCCTTGAGGAAGCCGCCCACTGCTAGCGGATTCTCTCTGGCCTCTTTCTCCTTCACCCTTCCTCTTCCTCTTTTGCCTTCTCCTACTTTCTCCTTTCCTTGTCGCCTCTGCTTCGATTCTTCTTATCCATCTTCTTCCTCTCTAGCAAGACCTGCATCGCTAAAAATAATTTGCAATCATTATTTATAGCCGGACCCGTTGCTTGAGGTATAGTGCACCTGCAGGTGCGGCAGGAACATACCTCTTGTGATTTTCCGGAAAATAAGATCTGCGATTCTTGATCAATTGAGGCTCTTTGATATCTACGTGATTTTACGCTTAGTTTGATTAATAGTCAGAAGGGATATTATATAGTTCTTTGTTGGAAATCTGTTGGATGAACGAAGTCCTTTTATAGAAGGAAATAATTTAAAGGCAAGCTTACAAAAGCAACAATACTCTATTCTTCTTTCATTCCTCTCTGTTTGTAAGACTAGGCCCACGTGTGTCTGCTTGAAGCATACGTGAGTACCGGTTCTTGCAACACGTGACTCATTAGGACGTTATATACAGGGCATAAAAAATAATCGACAGCTTTGGAACCAATTTTTTTGGTATAATTTACCAGCTTTTTGCTGCTATAAGCATTCGTAGCTATAAGAATATTGATAATGTTATGAAAATGTTATATTTATCCGAATAATTAATGTCTCACGTAACCTCTTACTCGACATCTCTCGCAACGACCATTTTAGTAATTTCGTATTATTCAATCTTCCAAACCTAGCCTTATCTACACTGCATCTTATTCCAAAAGATATTACTTATTCTGAAAAAGCAGTGATACGATATCTGCGTATTTACATTGTCCAATCTCTGAGGATACGCGTGTTTATGTATACAGCCTGGAGCACGGCAAGTTTATCGACATTGGTACTCGTGACGTCGTGATTTGCGGTGGCAGCGCCCTGGACGGGTCCGTGCCTCCGCGAGCTGTGACGTCATTGGGTAGCGGGGCGAGCCGCGGACCAATGGGTATACGCCACGTCATTACCTGCCTCCGCTCTCCGGCAACGGCGGAGACGGCGAATCACGTGACGTCATCAGGGACGACACGGCACTCTCCACGAGTTGAATGACCCCTACAGACCAAGTTCAATACACCGACAAGGAAAGATACGACCTGGGGACCTGCGGAGTCCACAACCATAGTTCCTTCGTTGCTCGGTTTCGTTCGTGTTCGGGCCCGAGGGAAACCGAGTCTTCCTTCTACTATGTTCCGTGCGTTCAGCTGCTTCGGTCACGCTCGGATTGTCTCGGTTTGATTCGGCTTTCTCGAATCGTGGAGTTGTTTGGCCCGTTGATTCGGGCTAACTCGCGTTCGATCCGACGAACGGTCACATTCGATGACTGCCTATGTGGCTTTGAACAGGATCCGAATACTACGTCGAAATTGCCCGAATTTTATCGAGGAATCTCGGTAATTGGGAATTCGTTTCGATCGATTTTGTATCTCGGAGTTTTACTGGCATGTCGATGTTATATGATGGAAAATATATATCGTACCTGGAGTTTACGGTAGATTATATTTGTCGAAGGTACTTTAAGCTTTTTAATAGTTTAATGCGTCTGAAAGATGTTTCGAGCGATACCGGATTACATGGGTATTGCGTGCTACCCAAGAGTTGCTTATTAAACGAATGGTAATATAAAATAAAAGACGCACATAAAATATAATGTAATTATCCTTTATAGTGCTGAGTGCTGATTTTATACATATAGGCATTTATGTTTTGTTAAATATAGCTCGTTATATTTAATACGCTATCAAAGTTTAAGACATTGAGCAAATTTGAAAGAAAAATTCTATTTTTGAATATTTTTTTCAGAGAATTGTTAAATGATGAGCATAAATGTATTAGAGTGCATAAAGATAAACGAACGGTGGCCATTAAGGAAACTGTGTTACATTCTCGATAACACGTGAATAATAATAATAACCTAAAAGATAAGAAGTAGGGATTATATAGCACGTTGTTGCGCGAAATCATTCTAGAAAATTAGATTGTGCGTTGTGAGACCACGTGACCTTTATTGCTTAATACATCGTTACATTAAAAGCAAATCTAGGTAATATCATTAAATTGCAGGATATTTTATATTAACCGTAAACGTAGCGAATGCAATTTTTTCTTTACAAATACACGTATTCCATTCAGTCTTGCAAAATTCATTTGATGGAAACGTATATTATGATTGAATTTTGAAGCAATTCAATTTAAGCCGCATTTAAAGAAATGATTATTTAGGAGATATTTTCATCGAAAAGATAAATGTTAAAAGGATTTTCGAAATCTTTTGTTTAATATCTATTTGATTTTACATTGAACGATGACTATAGGTGTAATGTTCGATTATGTTCAATTGATTTTCGAAATATCAAAATGTTTCAAGCAATACCTTTACGGTTGAAAATAGACTAAAGTTTAAGGTTAAAATTTAAAGCTTGAACCAGCAGACGGTTAGACGTGGTTTGAACAAGATACCGTTATTTGGGTCGAGAGTCCCGAATATACTATTCCAAGAAAATATCTTTGGCGTTATGAATTTCAAGAATATGCGCCAAATATGAATTCATGAAAACGAATTCGTTCAGGTCGTTCGGATTCGTCGCGATTGAACTGGAGAAAAATCGCTTTTATTTCGGGCCAAATGCATCTCGATTGGTCTGTTTTTATTCATTTAGCCAGTGAGGAAGTTAAAATTAGTCGGCGCGACGTTACATCTGGGAGTCAGTGACTCCTGTATGCCAACGTTATTCGCTTTGCACCAAAGAAATCAGTTATGCGCCGGTTCTCCACGCAGAAGACAAATATTTCTCCAGCAACTCTTACGCGTATAGCATTTCCAGTGAATAAATCGAATTCCAACGTGGAATGAGGATTATTCGATAAATAAACTTTACTAACCTATAAATCACGCGATGCCTAAGCGGCTATTCGCCGGACTACTTGAAAAGATGCCTTTAAGTATTGTTAGCGAGACTGAGTATCAGCGGGAAATATTTCTTAGGCAAATACGGGGTGGATCGCTGGAAATCGGCCGCCATAGCGTCTTCCGTTGCGATCACGTGGCATAGGAAGTGTGTTAACAAAAAGCAGGTGGTTTCAAAAGGTGTACCCGCGTTGTGAAAAATTTTTTTTTTATTTTCCTTGGAACTAATAATGTGTTTGTAAAAAAGTAATATTATTATTTAAAAAGTTTTAGTTAATGAATTTAACACTTATTTCTTTTTACTTACTGTGTTTTTAACAAGCGTTACTATCAAATATTTTTCATAATTTAATTTACATATTTCGCTAGTTTTTTAATGAAGGAACTATTTCTTATGAAAACGTTGGATGAAGTATGTAAATATAGAGAATGAATAATCGATTATTTTATACATTATTTTCGAAGATTTAAATATACAAATAAATTTTATTTTATTTAGGTTATGTTACAGTTTGCATAAATAAAAATTATTTATATTATTCCATTATTTTATTATACAAAATATATTGTAAAAAAGAATAAAAAATCTAAGATTGAAAATAACAAAAATATTAGTTCTTGAATAAATGTTTAGATTAATTAATATATGCAAGAAATATTTTAAAAAATTGGTTGATGGCTGTTGGTGGTTGTTAGCGGTTGTTAATGTAGGAAGTTCGATACATTTAATCGCGTTCCAGAATTATTACGTGAAAACCTGTCGAAATTTTTTTATATCCGTTTAATCGGTCGTTACTTTATTTTTTATGAAAGTTGAAATGTAATTCCTTGGTTGATGTATATTGTGATTTACATATATAAATGCATTTGCATTAATGCTCTGAATAGCTGTAGTTTGTGTTACACATTCATTATAGAGCTAATACCAGAATTTTTATTTTTCTTCCACCTTTTATTGTTTAAGAATATATAAATTTGGCATTTATATTTAAATTATAAACAAAAAAAATATTTGTGTAATTATTATCAAAATTTAAATATTTTTCCGTTTTCTCGCTTTTTTAGGAATACACGAATTCCTTTACCCTTTTTTAACGTTAATGACCACATATTTAAACATTATTCTATATTATTTATTACATAGACATTATTATTATTAATATTTGCAATTATCACATGTTATTATATAAATTAATATATTATTAACATTTTGTGTATTATATACAATTTTAATAATATTGGTATACATAAATAAATTAAAACCTATATTATATATTAATAGTTTTCATGTCTTAATATTTCAACGTGTTAGTTCGCTTGAGGTCCGTCGACTTAATGAAAGATAACGATCTAGGCTGTTTTTAACGAACCACCCTGTACACGATGTCCCCGTTTAAAATTCATTTGCCACATAGGCGGGTAATATTCGATCGCGAGCAACTATCCAGCCCAGATCCCGCGTGTTTCCCGGTTGAGGTATGACACCATGCTGTGCAATTTATATGCATCCATTTGTAATAGATGTCGTGAAAGTAAGTTGGCACAGGCACCGGTTTCCGTGGGGGGAAACGCAGAGCCACCTCACGAACACGTGGTAAAACGAAGTGCGTGTTACGGCCACGTGGCTCGGCATCTGATAAGACCGGTCTAACGTGAACGTACTCGTCACTTAGCCTAACTAACTGGCCATTTTCTTCCCAGGTCATCCTTAAAAAGTTACCACCGATCGTGTCGTACACGAACGTCGTAATTCTCCAAGCGGATAACAAATTTCTTGTTCGAATATTTTTTCTTTCCTTTCAGACGTCGAGTACGTTTTAACGGTATCCGCGTGAATGTTACGAGTGGCGCTGATATAGGAATTTGGTGATCTACATTACCGACAGAATACGCGGTAGAAGCGCGCTTCTAAAGGTATATCCTAAGAGTAAACAATTCTTCAAACGCGATACGTATAAGTTTGGAAATAGCGAAGAGTGATACAGTGAAATTAATTTTCTCACATTTTGTGTTTATAGGTGCTGTTTCTGGAAGTGAATAGATGTAACTAAAATACGTACGGATAATTCTCTATTGTTATAAGAAAACATGTTATAAAGGTTATGTAGTAACTTCTAACCTATAACCCGTAGGGAGAAAGCGAATGCGTATCAGGAAAAACCGTACAAGATCTTCGACAAAGCTCTTCCGATCCTGGAACACTTGTAATCGCTTTAACACGCCACTAATCGAGTGCTTTAAGCCCTCGTGCTTCGATATTCGTTCACGGTCCCGCGTCCCTATGCACGTGGCACGGTGCATAACGTTTTCAGCGGGGTATGATCGATTGCTTTTTGCCGTATAACGCGGCGTCTCGCCTCGAGCGAAACCGATCCATTCTGGTTGACTTATCGATTTGCCTGAAAGTAACAGTGTTTCCATGGAAAAGCGAATTAGGCCAGATAAGCGTTCCGAATATTCGGATTCCAACCTCGACTATCAGCGAGCAATTATTTATTGCCGATTTATGTGTCATGATTCTTTCGCTTCAGTGTCGGCTGTGGCGCAGATAAACTTGTAATCCCCCATTGGAAAGAGGAAGTGGTGGAATTCTAAGCGTCGTTGAATATAGAATCTGACGAAAATAACTGAATGAAATTTTTACAGAGAAGACAACTGTTATAATTATTAGGTGTATGTATATATATAATTACTATATAAGGGAATGTTTAATTTTAAACAAAAAAGTTAATGTTCATTTATATTATAGGAAAATATTTAAATAATTGCAGCTACTGATTAGTCCTACAGAAGCACACTGATCTACTGCATGAGTTGAAAGCTAGAGATTATCTGTGCCATCTTCTTGCGTTAAATGAGCCTACAAGTACAATGCTGCACTGGTTAATTACATTCTCTGAAGAATATAAATTTTCATAATCAAATATGAAGTTATGGTACGAAAAATTTGCTTGAACCTTCAGGACTTCTCAGTAATGAGAAATGTATTCCTTTTTATACTGTTCGCATCAAGTAAAGCTCGGTATACGAAATGTTCCATCTGTGGATAGCAAGTGGTTAATAGCATGAAATTGTGCGTTCTAAAATATTGTTGCGTTTCATCGTATGTAACGGGATATTATCCTGTCGAAAAGTAAACTTTTGTGTGGCAATTTAAGCCGGGGACGTGGAACGATTCCCGGTTCGCAGCGAGCTGGCGCGTTCGTTAAAAATAATTAAATTCGAGCTTAAAGTCGCGCACCCTCCGCCGTTTCGAAAGAAAGAACCGAGAAAACGAGATTGCACCGGCGTGAGTGTGTATTTTGGTAACGAACCTCTCCGCTGGAATTTTCGTCCTTTCCATTCCGACGAACGGCACTCATCTCGCTCTAATTCATCCTGTTGACTGCGTGAAATAAGGTGGAAAATTATTTATTTCACCTTTCAGACGGGATCGTTGACAACATCAAATATTATGGTGGTTAGTTTCTCCATTTTTTTCATAAAATTGTGCTGGATTTCTTTAAATTTTCTTATTACTTGAGGGATATTTCTTGGTCCTTGGAATGGTATTTGTGGTTAAATTATTTAGTATTTAGGATAAAATAATTATTTAATTTCTATAAAGAATTATTTAATTATTTATTATGGTGTTACTAGTTTAATGTAGATGGAATTTTTGGAACAAATGGAGTGTTTATTAGTTCATTTGTTGTGAATAAGATGATAGTACAAATTTTACTTAATATAATCACAATTTTTTAAAATAGAGTATTTGCTATTTTATTTGTTATGAATGAAGGTGGTAGTATAAATTTGGTTGTTGGTAACTTTTTCGCAATAAATATCAGGGATTTTTACAGAAAGGGTTTTTAAATAATATTATTATTTTTACACTTTGTTGATACACGCATGGCTGGTTGTGCTTTATGTAGTTTTTCAAAGAAGAACATTTAGCTGTACATTAAAAGTGCTGCTGATACATTTGCGTTGTCGCAAATATTCAGATTTCTACCACAGAATTAAAATTTATTTGCTGGGACAAATGCTTTCGCCGAACATTCGTATTGCAGGGATATATATAACGAGTGAAAACGTGTAATTTAATATAGTCCAAAATTCCGTGTTAATGTTTCCTGTGAACAAATCAATTCTGTTTACGACCTATAAATCCTTTTTAATAAATTCTACAAGATTTGGTCACTTAGAACTCTACTTTCAAATATCAGTAAGTTTATTTACGTGTTTAGAGTTGCGAAATAGACTGGAATTTGATCTTTTCAATTCTTATGGAATTTAGATATACAAAACTCGACCTAATTTTTACATTAACCTTAAATTAGCGTTCTGTAACCAGAATTTTGTTTGTTCATCAGGACAGAAGTTATGATTGATTACATTTCCTGAAAATCACAAATTGAGATTAATAAAGTAAGTTGTATTTATAATCGAACTTATAAATGAGAAAAAAAATACCAAATGAAAGATAACACATAAGAAGGTTATTTATATTTTACGCGCCCTCAATGTATGCAGCGAATAACCCTATACGCGCCAATACGTTAGTCAAATTCAAGCTTGGTATCAAATGTGATTGCCGTAGTTGTATATATAATAGGAAGATTAACGACTACTTAGTCAAATTCTTTTTAAATAGCTCTTTCTAACCATTATGTATGATCTGATAAAATTACGACAAGAATTCCGCACGATTATCTAAAGGTTGTGTATTTCACGCAAGATTTTTCCCTTCCTCGCTAATTATCTGGTCATATCATGTCGATATTTATGGAATCACGTCATGGCCGTAGTGTTACTTCAAAGAATGAAGTAATCGCTCTCGCTGCACTTGTTTTTATGTAACTAACCTTCACTCGCGTTATCTATTCCCATTCACCGTGCACAACAGGTAAAGACTGATTCTCCTCGACCATGGAACTTTCTCGGATCATCACTCGTCTGCAAAAATATTCAAACTTTTACGTTTGCCATTTTTAGCGAATGAAGTATATTTGCAGCGAAGTATAAAGTATGTACGAAATGTTTAAAACAGTATAATAATTCAGTAATATTACACGTATAGTATCCGTTATTAAAAATACATATTTTTAAAAATATTCGAACATAACTTATAATATAAATAGAAGGCATGAAGTGGAAAATATAACGTCTCGCTTTTTATTTTAAGTTTAAGGTGATTTTTCGTTAAATACTAATCCAATGGCCGTATGTATTCGTAAATAAAATAATTATATAGTAAAATACAATCTTTTTGTGTTAGGAAAGATTTGGAACGACGATGGACATGATCGAGTCGAAAAAGATTATATCAAGATTAACACGTGACTTCTACCATTTCCATGAGATGAAAGAAGGCTTCTTGAGATATTGGAAATGTTTTAAAAAGTCAAAAAATTTCTCAAAGATATCGTATACATGTCCTTAATTTTTACTAAAGATCGTTAAATGTAATCGTTTAGGTTATGTTTTTCAACATCAGGTAGTCGAATCAAAAGAGTATTTACTATAGAAGACACCTTTGTATTTGCTTGTACTGCATTACCTTCCTTATTATGACCGAGCGGTTATGCTAGGTGGACATTAAATAGGGGGGGAAAAAACGTGGATGAGGATCACTGACGAAGAAGTTTCTTTGCTCAACGATGAGAAGTGAACGTGAAACGAGAAAAAGGAAACCGGAAAGTGGTGCGGTGTGTGTATTTTAGTAACGAACGTTCTAAGGGAAAAGCCTCGCGTTGTGTGCCTGAACAAAGACGACACACGATTTTTGGCGGTCTAACAGAGCTTTTCCCTCTTCCCCTTGTAACATTCTCCATGTTGCGCTGCCTCCACGAAATTCTAGCCACTCTGGAAACGTTTCTACCCGCATTTATATTTACGCATTAAACGCGTCGTGACCAGGCTTCCTTTTACGTTTTGCCTATATATAACGAATTGCATCCGTTTCCTTCTTCCCTCATTTCAAATGGTAATGGAACTTTTAAATAGACCTTTTCGAATGCGATGAACATCCTCGTGGACACGTGAACGATTTGCATGCGTTATGCAATACTTGAATTCAACAATCTGCCTTTTCTACAGCGACATGTATATTTTTTGATACATATTATTAATATAGAAATATGTTACCATTGTATCATTATTATTGCTATATATATATGTATTTGTACTAAAATTATTTTTTAATGTTTTTATAAAAATGCTATTATTCATGAATATTTATAGCAATAATTTTTAGAAGTATCCATGGTGTTTAAATATTAATTCCAATACTGTATATAGACCGTTTGCTTAATTGGCAAATGAAATTTCTATAATTGGAATTTTATTTTATTATGAGAAAGGTATTACAATTGAATAAAGTTTTTAACTTTGAATTGGAAAGTGAAGATTGTTATGAAATTAATACGAACTCATAATTGCTGTAATTAGGAAATATTAAAAACTTATTAGAAGCTTATAATTACTTTAGAAATACTGCTTGACAGCGATATGGCAGTATAGTAACAAAATACAATACTATATAAATACAAATAATATCTAAATACAATACTAAATATAAAACATACATGAGTCTTTTAATGACTAAATCACGTCGTGTTATAGAAAGTTATGGTAATCAGTTTATTTGTTCATTATTTCTTTTCCTTTCTAACTTATATCTAAATTACATCTTACTTTGCGTGAGTTATAATTTATAGTTAATTTTTTGCTTTGAATTCGAATTTCAAAATTAGTTTTTTTTGGAGAAACTACACTTTGAAATTGATATAGACAAGTAGAGAAAAAGGTAGCAAGAAATACATCATCGAAGAAAATGATACTAATACATGCATTCATTTCAATTAAATTATAACAATAAAGAATATTTCATGTTAAATTTCAGTTCAAACAAACGTTGTGAAATTCTTGCACGGTTTAGTTCTCTGATTCATTGTTAATATCTAGTCTACCAGGTTTATTGAAATCCAATTTTTAACTGTATTTGGATTCTTAGCTGGAGTTTGGTGAACTTTTCCGACAGCAAGAATCAGCATCTTCGATAAGAATCGAAATGATGTTTGCATGTACGCCCCATGTAATATAAATGTTCCATAATTTTATTTCATTTCATATAATTCAATCTCCTATTTCTCTTAAGCTAAAAGAGAAAAAAGAAAAAACAAAAATTATTCGTTTTTTCTTTCTTTGTCATTATCTTTTTTTTTTTTAAATACACATAAATTTTCTAAAATTCATTCGAACAGTGAAAAGAATTCCGCTTAGAACTATATTTGGAATAGTAGCAGGAATTCGATGAACACGTGCCCTTGTGAAACGCCGCGACCTTAACGCTACAGAGCCGTGCCAGATCACAGACGTATAATCAGACAATTATGCTCATAATAATAGGCTGGAATTCTTAGTAACCGAGCCGTGTAGAGATTCGTCAGCAAGGGCCTATTTACCTAGGTGCCTTATGGGAAAGTTTGTAGTCGCCTGGCCGCAAAAACCGACGTGCAATTTCACGTCGACGTTCCTGGTTATTGTAACTCGCGTCCCTCCCGTACACGTAAATGCATACGTGAGAATAATTTCAACCGGTTCCCTTCAATGTGTCCGACCACCCTCTTGTATTCGAAATAAATAATGGCATGTAATTTGATAACGTCGGATCTTTCTAAGCACTGTGCACCGTAAGGTGCTTGTTTGTTGAAAGAATTTATTTCAACGGTGCATTCGGTAGTTACAGACCTCACTAACAATAAGAGTTAACACATTATCGTGTTCTGGTATATAGACTGTACAGTTGTTAACCTATGCAATTATTAAATTCCTGCAATTATCAAGGTAGCAAATTTATAGTATTGTTTTTGCGTTAAATAATATTTGATTTCAATATTACTTATTTGTTTGAATTTTTCGGAATTTTGAAGTCACTGGTCATGAATACTAAATTTATTATCGCTGTCATGAAAGCCTTCGATAACTAACGGTATTGAAATTTATTATAACCTGTAAATTAAATTAACAATTATATTCACAAAATTTCCAATAGTTTAAATATTACGATAAGAATATAACGTATTAAATGCATCGTAAAATAATTAAATAGTTTGACTTTTTAAGAAAGTATATATTACATGTTTATACTATGCGTTTCGTGGTAAATTAAGCAACAGCATTCCGATGGTGTGGGTAAGTCATGTAAAATTCGTCTAGCAATCATCGTGTTCGTTAAAATTTCAATACACCTGGGAAGTGCAATGGTATCATTTCATGTTGTGCTATGGCGATAGCTCACAATGGACACGTGTCACTAATTCATACGTCACTGGTAGAGTCCAAGCTTTCTTGACAACAGAGAGGTTAAGCCTGTCATGGCCGCTTCTCTAGCATTGCTCGGTTCTTGTGGCAACACAGGCTCGCCACGCGAGGCGAACGGTTTAGAAGATGCGCAGGCGCATTAGAACCCCTGTCGCTGGCCGCTCGTTTCTATGAGCAAGTTCACGCGTGACGCAATTTTCTGACGGCAACTTGTTTTGTTCGCATCTGAAAAGATAGCTGCGAGTACAGCTAGGACGCTGTCGCGTGACGCTTGTGTGCATCGAGCTTTAATTCTCGGAGCATGGGATTGCGGAAGCCGGGTCACTTCTGACCTGCTGTGGGAGTTTACTAAATCCGATTGCGGTTTCTGATTAGACTTTCAGTTATTTTTAAATTATTCTATAAGTACCGTATCGTTATGTGAAGGATAAATAGTATCATAAAATTATAGATAAAGATGACATTTGTTTTAGTTCGGTGAAATTAATGATTAAGGTTATGTTTTTGCATACGATATAAATATATTTCTCTATATTCTCTTACACGTAGAAAAATATTTATACCATTGTAAACAATATAATTTTTGATACTTCTTCCAGTTTTTTATCATTATTTAATCATTATATTTAATCATTTGCCCTTTTTAACATATTTATGTGGAAGTAACTAAGCAATCATCGATTGGCAAGCAGTGTAAAAGTAGAATTAGATCATTTTCGATCCACGTTAAAATTACCTCCATGTCAGGACTCAAACTTTAATTTCTGTCTGACTTCATTAAATTACATTTATTAATACTTGAACCTTTGGTTATTTGATTAGTAATTGATAAATGCATTATCATGTTATTATCAACCTTTTATATAATTTCACAAAAATGGATTTCTATTTTTTTCAATCTTTTAATACTTGAATAAATATTTTTCAGCCATTTATTTGAATTATTATTAAAGATTTATATAACATTTCTACTTTAACATTTATCATTCGATATCATCCAATTATCTTTTCAAATCGATTAATAGTAATTGTTTGGCAATATGAAAAATTTTTACAAAATAAAAATACATATATATTTATTTATATATATTTATTATGTATATATAGTTTTATATATATACATATTAATTATTATATATATTATATATATACTTGTTAATAATTATATTTATATCTTGTATATACACGAATATATATAAATACACTCCATTATATATATATATATATTGTATTAAAATGTATCAGGATATTGTAAAAAGTTATAATAAAAATATCAATATATATATATATATAATGGAGTGTATTTATATATATTCGTGTATATACAAGATATAAATATAATTATTAGAAAGTATATATATAATATATATACATATATACATATTTACACAGACACACAGACGTATAAAGGACATATACGAAGATATATAATTTTAACACACATATTAGTCCAATCAATACAATCTTTTGAAAGTCATTTCTAAGTAACATGTTCTCCCAGTATGATAAACCTTGTAATTGTATCTAATTCCACGTTTAAATGCATCGTGAACACACGAAACAGGGTTGCAAACGATTGATTTCGTGCGATCGATAGTCGGATGTTTACATGCTTGCATTAAAACGAAAGGCAGCCAGTTCGCACATTTAATAAGCTGGATAAGTAAATACAAGTTTATCGAGCGTAAAAATAAGCGTAATTTAGGAATACATCGAGAGTTCACACTGTTTATAGGAGTTTACAACGGTCTCTTTAAACGCTTTACCATAAAAATAAAAAAAGAAAAAGGAAAAAACGAGAACGAAGTACTTTCCATAAAATGTTCGATCTCGTAGTTTCTTTCTATCCGTAGCACAAAAGATATTTCAGAGATTAACTTGCAAACGTTCCCGCGAAATTTAATTCCATTTATGAGAAGCCGGAGATCGTGTCGATTTAAAAATTAATGGAAATGGAGCAGCCTGTGTGTTATTCAAATTATTGGGACTCGTATCGGTGTTATACGAATAATTTAATAAAAAAACAGGCGCAAAAGGTAGTGTATGCTACGCAATACTGTTTTAATCCTTTCGTGTCTATGTATCCATATATGTGTCCTGATGGAATATTCACTGTGAAGACTCACGTACAGTTCCAACATTAGTACATTAATATATATAATACCGTTTTTATCTTCGCGGAAAACGGCATTAGTTTAATCAAGAACAGCTACATAGTTTTAATAATTCTGGAAAACAAACAATATGGTTAGTATTTTATGTTTCGTATGTATCTGAAATGAAAAAGTAATTAGTGCAGTGAGTTTTGTGGTACGAAATTATTTGGAGCTGAAAGAGTTAACCTAAAAGCGGACACGCCTTGTTATATGCTTAGATGAATAGTCTATTTTATCTATCTCTATATAAAAGTTTGTATATATACTGCAAAGATGGTCTTGTTCTCAGTGTACATTTTTCGCTTACAGTATATAGAATTGTAATATCAGGTACAGGATAGTACGGTAGAAGTCTTTTAAGAATACTTCCGGCACTTTCTTTAAGAAATATACTACCTAAAAACATGTTCTCATTAAAGATTTTGCATTGAAATGGTATAAAAGTATTCAAGTTCTCGAGTGTGTTGAAATAGTTTTATAGGTTAGGTATGTCAATCAATGTGACAGATTACATTGAAACCATTATGCAAGATTAACAAATTAATCTTATATAAAAATAAGTGTTATACCTATATGATATTACCGGTGTTGTTATGGAAAAGTTTTCAAAATGTTTCATAAGACAATTAAAATACTTGTAAATCGATGCTTTTAATTACAGACATGAACGTGTGTTGCATACGAAATTGATTTTGCTGTTGTACATCGTGAGCGACGTGATTACTCTGGCAAGCTTTGTGCTTCGCTTATGTAGGTCTTGGTCTTTTGTACGACGTTCTCTTTTGCACAGACTAGAAAAGCAAGTAAGGAACATGCGAGAAACTAATTAGTAAATGCAAGCTTGCGTCACAATAATTCGGCATAATTCGTTAATCGCTCTACGAAAGCATTTTCGTTTTGCGCATGCGCAGGTTTCTTTTAATGAGTTTATGTGGTTAAATTGAATGAGGACGAAGTAGATTTTAAAAATTACTTTCTAATCTACTGTTCTTTTTATTGTAAAATTATATTACGCATATTAAATTGTGACAACATTGTAGCGACCTAGATTTGGCCATGGACTGAGGAAATGATCGTAATAAGGTTAACGAATCGTAGGAGATAAACTTGCTCTCGAAAGAGCATAGACAGCTGTAGTTGGTAGCGTGACACAGACAGGGCGGGTGCATCGGGCGGTGGCTTGTCGACGAGTGTCACGGTACTGTTCTAAAACAGGGCCACTACGCATGCGCGATTCCCCTATCAGCTCGCTCTTGTCTCTCTGCGTCTCTCTGCCGTAGTATTACTGTCGCTTCCCCCTCCATTCATCTTCAAGCATCCCCTCTTTCATCCTCTCCTAATCCCCGTGTGCCCTTCGCGCCAGTCGCGTCAGTTGCGTGAGAGCCTTTAACGGGGGAGGTGCTTTCAAGCACGTATCGTGCGTAGCACCCTCTCCTTTTATAATCACTGCCATTAGTAATATATATATATAAATATATATAAATATAAATATATATATATACATATGTATAACCGAAATATAAAGTAGAATATATCCGTGGCTGTACAGACGTCCGATCTGTGAATTAATAAATGTGATCTGTGAACTGTGACACCGAAACGCGTACAGTTCGTGGAGATCAACGTGATCCATTCTACACGACAGATCGACAAAATAAAACGTGCCACGGAAAGCGGAAACCGTAAGTGTTCGTTCACGCCGAGGAAGAAATAAGGTGAAGCTTTACGGACATATTATTGTGTCCGTTATTACTAGTGCTCCACTTTGCATAGCGGAGCGTACGGTCGCATTTCTTCGTGTCGAACACAGTGTATTCATTGCATCTCTCCATGTCCCTCTCCCTTTTTCCCGTCACATTCGTTTTGTGCATCGACACGTTTACTGCCTGACGCGCGTCCGACAGCCTTGTTCTCGTGTGTTTTTCTCGTCTCGTCTCTTCGGTGTGCGTTAAGGAGGATAGCGTAATATGTTGCGTGTGACGTCGTCGTGACCGAAAACGACGTCTGGATTCTGTGCACGATTCAAACGAGGAAGTCGGTGAACTTGTGCATCGTGCTAGTGTGATATTCTCGTTCCATCGTTCCCTCCCCGTTCCATCGAAATCCTCCTGTGAAGCGTGCACGACCTTCCAGCGTACATACGGCGTCTTCCTGGCGCTGATTGAGATTTAAATTCCACGGACCTTGGGCGATTTAAATGGTGAGTGAACTGCTGGCTGACTTGCTGCGTGCATCACTGTGCTCGCCGTGGTTGGCACGCTTGCACGTATACGTAAATAGGAAGCGTGTTTTCCTCGATGATACCGACCACTGTGCACACGCCGTTTGCTCGAAGATTGATTGTCGCGTATGTGTACGTGTGTTGTTTAACGGTGCATCATCAGACTGTCTAACTCGTAACGAACAAACGACATATCAGCCCCATTTTATATTCGAATTAGCAGACCCAGCATGAAATTTTTGCCGAGTAGCACGATCGATGCCTCGGGGACGCTTTCGTATACGCCCTCAACTCGTCCTTTGACCCTTAAACGAGCAAGCGCCGTATGCATCGAATATAGAACACTTTCTTTTCTCTAAATTTAAGCTAGTTACTTTCTCATATTTAGTAAATCATATTCCACTAGGGATATAGGAAAATATATCGATGTAAAATTGGAAATATCGTCTGATAATATTCCCTATCGTTTTATGAAATTTACCGTCGTTAATTTCGATTTATTAATAATAATTTTTTAATAATCAAATATGTTATACATTTTTCTATCTTGCAGGTAGTAACTGTTTAGAGTTGCTAGGTCTCTTCCTTGTCACCTTGACCCGAATAATTCTGTCTCGCGACCGTTACGTACTTACCGATTGCCGGTATAATGTGTCTAATATATCGGAGAATTTCGACATGCTGCAACCGAAAAATCGAAGGAAGGCTTACGTGCTCCTGCTCACGTGTTTAGCGGGCATATTGGCAGTCGCGTTCTTCATTGTTCCAGCGACCTTGGTGGAACCTTGATTCCCGTTGAAAGTAAAGTTCTATTTCGTGCAGCGTAGCTCAAAACCAGAGTTTATGAAATCCGTAGAACGGCGTACATTCGCGTCATGGGAGGCTAGCGAACGTGGAAACAATAATGGCGTGTATTAATCGGCCATAGCCTGAGTAGGTCAATGCAACAAGTCGCGTAAATGCCAAGCTCGATGATGATAATGCGTGAAAGGTTGAAGAATACCGGTGCGCTGGTAACTGCTATTCGATGTGAATCGTTAACAAGTGAAAAACTAGGTCGCTGTGTGCGTATACATGCACGTTATTACCGCGTACACATGCATATGTACTGCTAAAGGAAACCATACCAAGTTCGACCATGCAACAAATCATAAGTAATTTTTTGACTATATGATAATACAATTATTTACAAACGATTTATTTATTACATAATAATTATAATAAATATAACCTGATTATAATAAGATGAAAATATTTTTCTTCTGTTTTCAGTGCTCCTTTGATTTTTTTTAAGGGTAAAAGGTTAGGATTGGTCAAATATTACTAGAAGACAGACATTTTCTTGAAAATTAGGTGAATTACTTTATACTTTTAATTGTAAAAGTACCGTTAGGATATTTAAGTGTAAATAGAACACGGAACTAGGTTTACTGCGTAGTTCGTTCCTAGTCAATGTTTGAGACTATCTGTAACTTTCAATATCGCTGAAAGACACGGAGCAGAATTTTTGTTTACATTGTCACAGTATTGGTCTGAGAGTATAACATTCTATTCCAAAAGCCGTAGAAATTCGAATTTGTCCCGAAAGTCACCTTCCTAACCTATTTAATACGTTAATTAAGATACAAAAAATTATAGTGCCACTTATTTATATCTAACAGGCATCCGTATAAATTAAGTAAAATTGAAGTAAGTTACTTTAATCTAGTTTATTACGTCATTAAAGCTGCAATCAAATGCATTAAAATAGCTAAATGAAGAAATCGCTTCGTGCTATTTCATTTTCCATCTCCACTTTCATTTGCTAACCTTTTTGCAGTTATCTTTCCTGCCCTTGATAAGTCTGCTGTAAGGAACAATTCAATCCGGTTGATAATATCGAGGGAGAGCGGAATGCGATGAACTTTAAGCCAGAATGGCATGACACTCTTTCCATCGCGTTTGAATTACCCGCGTTTACGACTCGCAGCGGCGAGCATTTACGGTTATTACCGCGCCCTTAAAATTGTTCCAGGTGCTTCCCAATCGTAGCCGCGACCGAGCCTAACGTACATAAAATCCCGAGATTAATTCCCGTAAGATTGCGTTTCAACTGCTTTTTTGACCTCGAATGAATTTTATCTTGGACTGGTTTCTTTTTCGGTGTAAATTTTTCTCGCTCGTTAAATCTCATCCCGAATCTTGTTGCAAATTCTTTGTTGATGTAACATTTCTTCGTGTCACGAGTAAATTGCTTTTTGCTGAAGGTTGAACGGTGTTTTGTAAAATAGAGTATTGTCCTGTCCTATGAATTTAGTGGTTTAAAGAAATAGTGATTTCTATAGGGGAGAAATTTATTTCAGTGTTTTATCAGTTTCATATGTACCAAGAATTTAAAAAATTGAAGTATATATTCTATTTCGAAAATATATAAATAATTAATATAGATTTAATTATCTATGTTACAGCGTCAAATAGGAATATTAGAATATAAATTACAAATTTTAAATCATTTCAAAGAAAAAAGGTTAAAAAGTGTATGTATTTCTACAAATTTCTTCCTCACTCTTCAAAAAGGTTCCTAGATTTATTCCTGAGTTTAACATTGAAACAATAATCCTCTTATTTTCCAAACTTTTATTTTCTATAAAAGATGAAATGGTATGTTTTTAATAATAAAGGAATAAAAAACCGAATTTAGATTTTTGGTTATACATAATAGTCAAAATATTTTCTAAACAAAATACAATATAATTTAATATAAAGGGTGTTCCAAAAAAATGTATGCACACTTTGCGTGATTATAAAAACAGTTTTTATTTTTTTCTTACGTTTATTATTATTACGTTTATGCAAAAGACTTAATTTTTTATTACGTTTTTAAAACTCTAGTCTAAAATCAGCCATTATTTTAAATGGGTTGTACCTAGAAAAGAAAAAATAAGGTATTAAAGTGTGTATACGTTTTTTTGGGACACCCTGTATATATTTCATGAAATCAACGATTTCATAAAACAAATTATGCACAAAAGCATATCGTATTTCAAAAAGAGAGGTTATGTAACACTGGGTTAAAAAAAATTCGTTTTTATTAAAACAGACGTACATTTGACACAATTCCAAAATTAGTGTCATTAAAAAAGAAAGGAGGAAACAAATACATTGAGTACGCAGTTTATTAAGAAAGTACTCCGTGCCAAATATTTCTGAACAGTGACGCCGGTTGTTGCCGTTCGCGGATCGACCGTTTTGTCCCTTCGGTGTGATACGCGTATCTGCATGTATATCGCGTATATTTGTCTGCATACGTCTCTCTTGTGTTTACGTTGCCCACGTTCGAGCGTCCCTGGTGTTTAGCGAAAGAGGTGTCGAGTTTCAAAGCAGAGCAAGTCACCGCGACTAACACCGAACAAAACGCGTATGCACGTGCATTGTGTGTGTACAGTCCACGGTGTATGCAGAGAGAAAGAGAAGCGTGTAACCTACAGGAGGGAGGAGTCACTATCCGCGTAGACCGGATGGATGAAAAATGCTTGAAAAGTAGTAACGCGACGCAGGAAATAGAGAAAGTGGAACGTGTCTTCTCAGGATTAAAAGTAGTGTCTCCAAAGACACGGTTAGGCATAGAAATGTACGTTGCAAAAGGAACTAACGATAGTGAGCTCGGATTTGTTACAGGATTGTACAGCGTGGTTCAAAAACCGCGGTTTAATTGGAATGTGGAACAAGCGAGTTCATAAGACGCGCGAATGTTTTTAAAATGGCGCGTTTCGACACTATATTTAACATAGTTTATGGCGTATATTTTAAACTTCGGATTTTATTATAAAAGAATTTATAAGTTTATTTTGAAGTGAATGCAAGGTATTATTTTTACAAATTTCAGATCTTTTCTGAAAGTAATATATTAAGTCTGAGAACCACTAAAAGCGACGAGAAAAACGAGTAACAATGTAGCTCGATTTTTCGATGATATGTAACGTGAAATTTGATTGGAAAGTAGATTGACGTGTTACAAAAATACATTTTCAGCGTGGAAATAATGGTGGAAAGAAATTCAATTCTTTTTTCTTTTTGTAGCGCCACTATGGCCAAGAAATTCTGGACAATAAGACACAAAAGGAAGAGTAGACGAGTCAGCGTAGAATTTAAATTCTTGATCTCACGGTCACTGACCATGGCATTCAGGCAATGCCACAGTGTTGTTGAACGAGTTGAAGATCAGTGCCCCCTGCTTCCCGGGCCGAGTTCGATGAAAGATCGGACGATCAATGAGTCACTTATGTATTCACGCCAGAAAAAAGCCGTTGTGGAATTTAATTAACGCGACATGTCACATGATCGTGATGCGGCTGGTTCAGAAGCAAAGCGTGACCTTCTTTTTCTCTTCTTTTTCAAAAGAATTTACTGTGCAAAATATGTTCACTGTTATTGCACGAGCGGCTGAACGTGAAGCTTAACTGGCAGCTTTGGTAATTTGAGAGGAAAATGCTGCTCCTCTGTACAGGGTGTTTCATCAGAATCTGTATACTTAACACTTGCTCGTTGTTTTTAATGATGGTGGACGATGTTTAAAGTGTAATCCGACTAATTTTGAAGGTGGGATATTTTCTCTTCCTTTTTGGACTTTGCTGTGAAAAATGATATTGAATATCAAAAACGTGATCTGTTTGAGACAGTATTATGATGTAATACGAAATTATTGTTAATACTGATAGTGTCAAAACGATGGAAATGATTAAGAAAAATTATAATTATCATTTCCAGTCTTTTAATATCAGAGAATGATTGCAATATAAAATATCACATTTTTACCTTTATTTTTAATCGAATGATATAAAATATGAGTAGCTGGTTTGGATTCGACACCTTGTATATTACAAATAGCGTCCATTCAATGGTCAAGAACGTATCGATTTATTGATTATTTTATTGTATTCGAACATTTATTCCATAAATTTCTTACAAGACTGCAAGTATTTTGTACGCCTTTGTACAATGTTAAAATATTCATACACTAGTCCGTTAGTGTAGAACTTATAATTCCACAGTCTAGCATATAATTCATTGCATAATCTAAAGTAACTGTATCTGAAACACAAATAGCATTTTAAAATGCACATTAATTAGAATCACCCTTATTTATTCAAACTTCTTTAGCCTTCCTTTTTGTGTTTGAAAAGAGAGAAATTAGAATTGACTTTTCAAAGTGAACAGATTTGAAATGTAAAACGAGGAAATGAAATTTTAATTTAATACGAAGTAAATTTCTCTGCCGGGGCTGAATTCGTGTCGTGATTGAATATGAATTGCAAATTCGGTAATTTCGATTAATTTAGAAACAATGTAACGTCTCATTGCGTAGTACCTTATATTCCCCGTACCAGAGAATAATTGCCATTGATCGAATAATTAAATGTCATTTATAAATGTGATATTTGTCAGTTTAAGAGCTTAATTAGACCAATTTCTCGAGGAAAGAAGTTATACAAATGTTACTGCACAGGTGATTAAACTTGGATCCCAGATAAGATACTTGTAATATACATACCCATAGCCCCGGTATTTAATTCCCGGTAGAATCGCTAATGCGTATAATCGTACTGTTGGTAATCTGATTACTCCGTTATTGCGTTGCATCGAGCAATTAAGTTGGTAACCTACGATATGTTACAGGCGAAATGATTAAAGTTAATAGATTTTAATGTACACAATATACTAACGATCTTCAATAAATTCGGATAAGATACCAATAATGGAATTACCAATAAAAGTATTTTACCACAATGGAAAAGAAATGTTACTGAAATATATAAAAATAAGAATTAATATCAAAAAGTATTTAATGTTGAAGCAATTGATATTAAAGATATCAAGTAATATTTAGTATTGAAATATGAATATCAAAAGATATTTACCATAATATTTGATATAAAAGATATAACCATTGTTTCTGCGTTTCCAATCATTGTATCCAACCAAATACGTCATCATGTACACGTCGACTCATATTCATCCACCGCATCCCCATAAACCAAATCGTATTACTTTTGGTAATCAATAGCTGAACGCGTAAATAAATTAACAGCTAGTAACCCGACGACGTAGAATAATTAGAGTTAACCATCGAAGCTGGTCCCACGGAGCAGCATAAAATTATTTTACTGCCAATAACGACGTCGCTGTCGCACGCGTAAAACCGTATTAAAAAAGGTGAAGAGAAAAAGAGATACTAGAAGGTTCACTCGCCTAAGGACCAGGGACAATTTGGTCGTTTTGCAAGGCGAACACCTCGCGACAATTCCAAGGGAGTAATTTGCACGCGAAACTAGTTTTCCAGCACATATTGGAGTACGTGTCCGCGCGTAGAACGGCGAACAGAAAGAGAGGAAAGGATGTGTTCGTACGCACAGTTAGGCACAAGTACGCGTCTCTCTGTCGGAGAGGAGCCAGCCTGATGATACAGGTACTAGAGAGCAGGTCGTTGAACCTAGGTTCCTCTTGTGTACACTCCACACCACTGTCTTCCGGCCGTTTTCGTTTCAGTTTCTTATAGTAGGAAGCTCGCTGGAATCTAAATGTGACGAACAAGGAGCCGCAAGAAGCTGACCGGTGAACGGGCGGCAGGAATAGATTGCTTAGCTGATTAATAATTTAATATGATCGGCAAAAAATTTGGTCGCTGCGTTCGATGCTTTTCATTGGTGATTAGGATTGCTTCGTGTTGCTTTTCTACCCTTTCACAATGTAATTTCAGAGAGAGAAAGAAACTGGAGAGTGCAGTAGAATACATCAAGGGAGACCTGAGAAAATCTCTGTGCGTTTAGTTCTCAATTTTTGTTATTTTTCTTTCAGTCAGTTTCACGTAAATATGATGAAATATAGTTTAGTTTCATTTTTCCCAAATTTCAAGTAATATCTGAAAAAATATCAATCTTATTGTCAAAATGTATTAGCTTATCTAATATCAGTTAAGAAGTAAATACCTTGTTTTTGAAAATAATCTTAATTAATCTTTAATTAATTAGTATCAATTTCAACAAAAATTTCCAATTTTAATGTTTTAAAAAGTTTAAAACTCTTTATTGAACAATCTAGTTGTACGATACTACTCTTCCATGTAACTACATCTAATCCTTTATGTAAGGTATGCAATTTTTAATATTTCTATAGTATTTTATATTTTCAACCCTAGATTCTTACAAGAAAATTAGTATTCACGTCGAATTCTGACTAATTAAACCAAAATTTCCAATTTTAATGTTTTAAAAAGTTTAAAACTTTTTATTGGACAATCTAGTTATATGATACTACTTTTCCATGTAACTACATGTAATTCTTTATGTAAGATATGCAATTTTTAATATTTCTATAGTATTTTATACTTTCAACCCTAGATTCTTACAAGAAAATTAGCATTCAGGTCGATCTCTGACTAATTACAAGATTTGAATCAAATCAACAATACGAAAGGTTAATATTTCTCTCATAAAATCGGGTACTTAATTTATACAATTACTGTCTGTAATATTTCTTAACTGGCTTGCAGTAATGAAGTAGTATAGCCATAAAGACGTATCTTAGAAAGTATTTAACGTCTAAATGATCGGTCGTAAAATTAGAATTACCAAACGTTTCGTCCTAATCAAACGTTCGTATGTACACGTATAGTTCTTCGAGTTAACGATTTCCGGCATGTTCGTGGAATCCTGTTTGAAGTTAGTCACCAACTACAGTTAGTTTCCTGCCCTGCCATCCTGCTTGATCAAGGCGGTGCACACCTTGTCAGCTCGGATGCGTCTCTCGTTTGTGCACCTTCTTTTTTACTTATATCCCGACCCTCGTTCTACCGAGCGTCTAGCCACGGTCTGTACTCTTAGCGAGGGACTGGAACAGGGAAAAAGATGATAGGATCAAAGGAAACTTATATCTGCCTGTAGATAAATTTATTTAAAAGGGCTCTGAATATTTATATTAAATTTAAAAACAAAATATAATTACCTTCATAGTTAATTAACTTTGCTGTGAATAAATTGTTGCGATAGGAGTGATACTGCTAAACAATTCTTTAAAAAAAATTTCATCGTTTTGAGGTTATGTATGTAGATGTAAAGAAGAAAATAGCATAATTTAGTAATAATAGTTACGTAATTATCGTTCTGTGTATAAGATTTTAATCGATTTTATATACCGTTGATTATATATTACGCAGTTTAAAGCATATAGGATGAGACACGTGGATTTCACTGATACTGAATGCATACGTAAAGAATTCATGCTCCTGAATGGTCTATGGATATTTGATTCCGTCATAGTGAATTCTGATATAGAATTAACTTTTTGTAGACAGGGCTGTATTACTCAAACAGGAAGTTGATAAAAATATCTTGCTAAAACTAGAACCTGAGGCACGTAACTATAAATATCAGTATCTTCAAGTTATCAGTTTAGACACTAGACACTTTCAACACAAATTATATCTATTTTTAACCGCCACATAACCTGAAAAACATGTACACAAAAGTTTCGTATATGAGTAATTTCATTCGTCGGATACGTATGTAACGTTCCCTCCAATTTTCGCCTCTGCTACGTCACCAGTCAGCGGTGCCATCTATCTTTTCAAACGGTTGTTACAACATCGAAGGAAAGAAACGTAGCAGAAACACGCGTCAACTCCGTATCAGATATATCGGTACAGTACACTAGTCTTCCAAAAGATTAAAATCCACGACAATCTGTGAGAGCTATTTTTACCAGCGGTACAGGCTGCGCTTGTCAGCCCCAACGGTGACCGTTCAGATTTCAATTAGACACACAGATGGACATCTCGCTTTACTTCGGTTCCGGTGAAACGGACGAGCAGCGGCGCAGCAGCATCGGCGCAGCAGCATCGGCGCAGGCCTGCTGCGACCCCTCCACCGTCTCCTCCTCGTATAACCGTACCAAAACGCTCGAGAAAGGGACAGAGCGAGAGCGAACGTTTGTCCAAAGCAGAGGGAGCCGCGCACGGGACGGGCGGGGGTGGCTGCGAAGCATCGCCGTAAAATCATGACACGAAACGAAAACAATATTTCGAGGAGAGCCGGTGGTGTGGTTCTCTCGCGCGTCACGGCAAAGCCACGGAACGGCCCTGAGAGTTCACTAGCTTCCTCGGATCGTTGTGAACGCCAGCTACTTCCCTCTTTTTCTTCCTCCTGCTCTATCTCTTCCTTGGTGGAGACGTAGCCGGTGACCGTGCGCGCGTGTGCGTTGCATGTCAGGGTTGGCGAGCCCTGGAGGAACGGTCCTTTCTCGGCACCGAAAACTGGTTCCGTATGCTTTCGTGCACTATATCGAGGCCTCCTCTGTGCCCGTATACACGCCTGTGGCCCGGGACTCTATCTGTCCCAGAGAGGAGAGCAATAGAGGCTCGGGGAGACGAATTGGCCGGACGGTCAGTCGTCGAATCGCGGCCCAGAGGGCGCGTCGTTAGGGACGGTTTAGGAGTGAGTTTTCGTGTTGGGGCGGCTCACCTTCCCCTCGCGTCCTTCCTCTTCCTCCTGACATCGCTCTACCGCTACACCTCTCTTCACGTCTTCCGACCTGTGTCTCTCGTTCTATCTTTCTCCTTCTTTCTATCTCTCTCTCAGTTTCTCTCGCTTTCTCTGCCAGTACCGTACTCTCTCCCTTTCTCTGCCGGTACCGTACTCTCTCCCTTTCTCTCGTGTCCTTTCTCTTTCTCTGTCGGTCCAACTAGCGGGGGCCCGCGGGAGTGACCCTGAAAGTTCAACAGCCCTCCCTCGAATGGCGCCCCTAACCGTCCCCCTCCACCCTCGTACCTCTTCCCGTGTCCCTTCCCTTTGTGTTGTGCACTGAAACCTAACTTCGCTTAGGCGGCCGCGGTTGCCGCCGCAGCCACCGACACGCCGTTTCTGTGCTGCACGGACTTCCATTTCTTTCTTTCTTTCTTTCTTTCCGTCGTTCCTTCCTGCGTGTTCGTAGTTTTGCCTCTCGTTTCTTCTTCCCCCCTCTCGCTCCGCTGATCGCCTATTTCTCTTTTCTCTCTAACCTCTTGGCACCTCGTGTCTAAAGTACCCAACGACGACCGGCCTTTGCCAGCCGGCAGGCACGACCGTGTTCCTAAGGCTAAGGACCTTCTCGCTTGGACCCGATTGACCGTACATCACCGACCAGTCTTTTTCTCGCAAAAGTTTGAGAAATCGACAGAGTTCCAAGCTTCTCCGGCAGAGCGCACTTTTTAATCCGCGCGATTAGATTCGAGCGATTTGATCGACATGGCAGATTAGGTTATGTTAGACAGGTGTGCGACGAAGTTTTCTGAGTAAAGAATACTTTTCGATGCGCGTGCGTGGAATTTTTATCTGAGTTCATTCGATTAAAAGGAATTTATTTGAAGGGAAGTATCATGTAAAGCATACGACGGTGTTATTTTAGAAGTGTCTAACGCATTAGGATTCTCGTGAGTAGCAAGATTTTATTTCCTTCGGTGTTTCTAGGAAGACGTGATAGAATTCATGAATGTCCAGTTTCAAATCCGATGAGGTTAAAATGAAAATTTAAGTCATATTAAAAATCAGCTTTCAGTCTGCAGTGTAACAAAAAGAATGTCTTCATGAAATCAGTGTCGTGATTTGCCTTCATTTAATTGGTCGAAAAATATAATTCGTCGCATTGCTTATTAATTTTATGAACAAATAGTCATTAACCCTCATTCTCTCAATAAATTAAAAAATTATATAACATTATTAATTTTTCCGTTGCACTTGTATTTCTAACCTAAAATTTATTTTCTTATTTCAATCAAAAGAAGAGAAGAAATATTTTAGAAGATTATAACTCTCTCGCAGACTTTATCTAACACGTTCCTTCTTCCATTTTCTTCGTACTTATTAATTTATCCGACACGTACAATCCTGTGTAACTTCCTTTATTCGTTTCCCTTGAATTGAAAGGGACGGAAGTCGATACATTCTTCTCCCATATTGTAGTATCTTTCAATGCTACAGCCGTGTACTGTGTAATTCTACGTAACTTCGGAAATGTAAATTGCCGCGTGGAGAACTTGCGTCCGGATACGTTGCATAAGTCGCGTTTAAAGGCTTAAAACCTTGACCATAAGACCGCCATTGTGCAACAGTACTTTGTTCGCTCGATATCATGGCAGCTTATTATTATCTTTTTTTTTTCCTACGCTCATTGCATTTCGAATGTCCTTTGTTTCCACGTGTGCCAATATAACAATCGTCACGATTATACACGCATGCTATTTCCGGATAGTAAATAGCGTTATGCAAAGATATGTAACGTGTGTCATTATGCACGTTTCTTGGCAGGTTATGTTCTCACAGAACACTGGTAATTTAATATTATTCCTTGTACTTGAAAATATTAGTAAAATAGAAAAGGAAAAAATGATTTTGATATTATTAATAGAACAATATTATGTAATATCATTAATTAAATAATAAATATGTTTAATAATAAAATTTGCAAAACAAACATTTTTTTATTTTTGAACTGAAATGGAACATAATTTGCAGTGTTCCAAATTTCTAATAGTGTGCATCTCTTCAAAAATGGAGGGAGAGATTAATAAGCTGTAATTGATATAATGAGTTATTTAAATTCTATGAAATTAATTGACATGTTATACTATTTCTGATGTAAATTTTTATTCAAATGAAAGAACGTGCCGATGTTTTATTAGCTTGCAAAAAAGTTGCAGAATTCAAAAGTCAATTTGAATAAATATATATTCGAAGAAAAATGTAGGAAAAAGTATATATAATTAACAGGTTTTTTCCTTTAATTTAAACGTTTAACATAATTTATTATACATATTACAATTAATTATTAAATCAGTACAACATTCTATATTCAATTTGCTTGCACAGGAAGAGACTTCTAGTGTTTCAAAAATAAAAAAAGAAAAATCGATTAAACTCCCAACGTAAGTCAATTTTTTGTCTATTTGACTATTTTTGCACAAAAATACCTTGTCTCTGTCAAAGGGCAAATAATTACATTATCTTTCCAACTTTCAGCAGAGTGACTCTTTCATAGATATCAAGGGAGCATTCAATTAATTCGTCCACTGTTAATTGACGATTTGACAAACTTTTAACGGAGTAAATTTGTTATAGATACGAAACGTTGCAGCTTTTCACGTGTCACATTTGCATCCGAGATTATGCTTTCGTGCAGTTTGTTCTCAAATGGAATAAATAATACTGCTACTGCGGAGACGTCGGGCAATTAAGTAGGTGGTCCAGCACTGTCAAATTAATGATAACTTAATAACACGCTTAGCCAGAGTTGTTATAAATTTGTCAAACTGTGAGACAAATTCTCATTCGTTCACACGTGCCTTGTTTTAAATGGCTGCTCATGTGACAGCTCTCGGCCATTTAGATTAATTTGCATTGGGTTTCAACATTTATCAGCTTCTATTATTAACTCGTTACGCTCTGGACTGTTTATTTTCTCTTTGTAATTACTTATCGAGAAAGAACATGTAGTTCTCCTTTTCCTTTTTAACTAGAAACACGTGCTTCGTGTTTGTGAATATAGAGCAGAACATAAAATTTTAATACAATTGTTTTTTGTAGAGTTTTACGAGGTATAAAATGGAGGATGCAAAAAGTTCGAAGACATTTCAGACAGATTTAATAGCAGTTCCTTAAAACAAATAGAAGTTAGAAATCCATTATACAAATATTTTTTAGAAAAGTACATTCATTAACCTCTTTTATATTTCATTATTTTCTTTTTATTTTATCTATTCGTTATCTGCAAAAATAATATTACATATAATAATTAAATACTGCAAATAAGTTTCATGAATAACTTTAATTGTATAGATAATGTAAATTAAACATTAATATATTATTATTTGGTATAAAGGTATACTGCTCCATAATCAATTGTGCTTTAATCTTTAGTGAAATACCAGTTTACATCCTTCATTCACACTAGATTAGAACGTTCGTAAATAACCTAACCGTAAACCTAACCTCAAACGTAAAATCGTAGGTGACAACAAATTTCATTTACACAATTTTCGGTGACTATTGACATAAAAGGGTTGTAAGTATCATTACGGGACAAGCTGAGAAAGTAGCCCGGAAATGAAACTGGCGATACGGTTTCTTTATGTTGCCAGATAGCCATTGAGTAAGGTCAAGGCGGCAGCTGTCGAGCTGCCATCTTTTCCCGTCCGTTTGAAATTGTTCCCGTACGCGAAAGATGCTCACGCCATTGCAGGAAGTCGAATCAGCCACAGGAAACCAGTGTTTGCTGTCGGCGTTAAATCGGACTTGTCCGTGATCGTGGGAAATGCCGCGAGGTGTAACCAGAATAAAGGGATCAACCAGCTGGAGAAAAGTGGAGTAATTCGTATGCGGAAGCGGAACGAAAGCATTTCGTTCGAGTAACGAAGGACGCAATATGCTCGTTTAAAAAGATGATTACGAATCGTTGATTTCTTTTTATCTATATTTGCTTCTCTTTTAATAATTCGAACTTTCCGTTCATGTGACTTACAACAATGTGATACTTGATTTATTTATATCGACCGAATGCGAATACCATGTTATTCTTCTGAGATGATATTTTCTCCGGAAATTATATTTTCAATTTCTCTTTTATTATTTTCTTTATAAATGCTCATAACTCTACCTGATTTTCAGCATTTAAGCATAGTTGAGAAGAGCTCTACGTAATTTGCGGAGTTCTATAAACGGAGTAATTTATTTATTCTAGCTCTTGTGCAGGTAGTTCTAGTAGTTCTATGTACTAGGTTAGATACTCCTAAGCAAACATTTAAGATAGGATATTTTATCTTGTTGCACACTGAAGAGATTATATATCATTTTTCTTCGATTTTCAAGAATATTGGATCTGAAAATATAGGAATATTTTGGAAATACAGGAGAAGCAGGAAATATAGAAAAATTAAGCTAAGGATGATAGAATGTCTCTACCTAAATTTCTGAAATAAAAATAGAAAAATTGTTTTACTCGTGTCAATGGAATGTAAATGCTTATTGTTTCGCATTGTTCCAGTCGAAACAATGTATAGCTGATTTGGGGGGACACACGCGTGTATTCACACATGTACACGAGATGATATTTGTCACCGTTATAACATTTTCACAGGTAACTGGAAGGAAGTGTGTGCAAGGTGTTAATACAAATTACGTCGTGGTTGTCGGACGTCTTAATCACAGTGATTCGGTTCCCGTTCTATCTTTAATATCATGGTGAGGTACGTTTACTCGAGTATGTTTTGCTCCCCTCTTTGTATTCCGTTCGGAATAATAAGCAGCCGAGTCCCTCCGTTCCCCTCTTTCTCTGTAATTTTCTTTTAGCGCCCGCACATTTTCAACGTTTATCAATGACCGAGTTCGAAATTATAGGCGTGTGTCAAATTTTATCCCTTTCTCGACCCCATTCTCTCCCCCTCCCTTTCTTCCTTCTTCACCCCTTTTTTTTGTCAATCTTCTTCCTGGAAGTATTTCCTCCAACCTGTAAACGGTTTTCCATTTGGTGGGGTCAATTTATAATTTTTCAATAACTTCATACCTTTCCTCTTTTCTGTGTTTTAAATAGCGTTAAGTTAATTTGTACCGACAATTTTGTGGCAAGGGAAAATTTTTGTGGAGTTTGAAGCATTATTAAATGTCGTTTGACTTTTGTTACCAGTTGGCTACTTCAGTTAACTTTATTTATAGACTTATGTCAACTTCTGTTCCTAGTATCTTGTCTTGCAGGTATTTTGAACCTTCTTTATCATTGGAAAAGCTTCTGAAGACTATAGAGATCTTTTAATCTTTGCATACACTCTGAGAATTGCAAATAAATTTGTTAGTGAGAAGTATAGGTTTTTATTTTACTAATTACATTTGAAAATATATTTTTATGAGTTTTTTTATATAATACAAAAGTATTAAAAATACTAAACTTTAATTAAAGTAATTATGCTAGTACTACTTCCAAATGTATTCATTTACATTTATATTACATTCGTAAAATATTAATTCTAACCTGTATAGTACTGGTTCCATGTATATTCATTTATATTTTCATTCGATTAGTTGAATATTAATTCTAACTTATACAGTTTGTATATCAAACAGCCAAGTATCATCTGAAACATATTCCGTAATGCTGATACACATATATATATTTCATATAAATTATAAAAATAATTCGTATACTTATCTGAACGATTAAATAAAAAACAGGTTTATCAAGCTTAACTATCGTCGCATGCTCTTCCAAATTCCGTACTTCCCCCCTCGTTTTCCTCGACAGGGAGCCGACAAACGCGCTTCCTGTTTCGCTTGGCTCCTGTTGTCAGCTGATGATCTCCACTAACGCGCGTTACCCGCGCTCATACGTACCGTACGTACGTACTTGAAGGCCTCGTCCTTCATACACAGGCACGCGATACGCGTCGCGACACGTGCACCAATACATGCCGCTGCACGGTAGCAGTGGACGATGGCGGGACAGGGGAAAAGAGTATCGTGGGTCGGCGGGACGAGGGATGAGGGTAGAGCGAGGTTACGGTCGGAGCGAGGGGAGATGTATTGCCGCATTCTGCGAACGTTATACATGCAACGCGAGTTGCAACCTCGGCGTGCGCTCGTTGCAGCGTCGCGTAATCAGCGCTTACGTCATCTCGGTGTGTGCCGTTGGTGAGTGCGTGCGTGTAAACGTGTGTGTCATTGCTCTTCCCTTTCGCTTTGTTTCTCTCTTTGCCGGTATCTTTTTCTCGCTGTCGCGGTCGCCGTTCTTCCTTGTTTCCCTGTCGCTGCAGGTTCACGCGCATGCGTCTCTCGTCGGACACTCGTCGCGCGTGCAAACCTTCGCACGCATGCGCCCACGCACGCGCACATCTAGGGAACGTTAAATACGACACGTAGTTTAAAAATGTATCGTTGTCAAAAAATTGTGAAGGATTTTCGTTTATCGGAGTAGTGTACAAGATATGGCAAAGAGTGATATTTTTAAGTGTTGAATTTTTAAAGGAGACATCTAATGGACTTCGTTCTGCAATGTTGTTGGGAATTACGTTGGCAAGTGAAATCGATGTCAGGTAATTTATGTTCAGAATAGATTGACTTGCAACATGAAATGTCCGTGTGCATGTAGTTATATGATAGTTAGATACGTTGATAAGAATATATGTGACTATAACGTTACCCTTCATATTAGATTAGGTGTATACTTCTATACTTTATGGTTGTGGCGAAAATGGCGTTACATCTGTAACGATGTTAGGTTATATTTTGCATTTGAGCTCATCGAATTTGTGCGACTTTAATTATGAAATTGTGTCGTATTTATTACACTTTCCACGTATGTATGTTTTTATACTATCCACTACTTATCATATTTTCTTTCACTTGAACAATATTTCAAAAGCAACAAAAATGATTAAGATGCTATGAAAGTATTCGTTCACGATTCATAGAATCTGGGACACGAGAATCCTCTAAATGGAATTCAAAGCGTTCTGTCAAGTTGGCACATGCGCCTTTACACAAACGGTGAACGCTAACTAATGAAATTTTTTCCCTGGTTGTTAATATTCTTCTACAAGCGTAACTCAAGTAAAAGAATATTTCGTACATAACCAGGTAAGACGTTAGATAAGGTATTAGCACATATGCAAATACTTAAGATATAATTTATAAAAGTGAACTTTGTTATTAATTATGACATTGGGTAAAGGACTAAAAGTATAATCTTAAAATAATTTCTTTCTCTACTCTCTATACGTTCAAATACAAAGTAATTGTAGATAATACATTTTTGGGATTTTCAAATTTTTTAAAAATTATTTTATATTATAATTTTTTAAATTATATGTCTTTTATTTAATGAAATTTATAGATTATCTTTGTACACTTCTTTCAATACTTTAGTATTATTTATCTATTGTTTTACCTAGTAAGGAGTGAATCACTCGTGATACGTGTATCTCTGTCACGTACAACCATGGGAGAAAAATCCTTGATACCAAATATAGCAGCAAACGTCGTAAATTATAAGAAATTAATAATACTGCAATTTCCGTATTTTTTTATTATTACTTTATTGTTATTATTATTATTTCCTTATTTCATGATACATTTGATAACCTACCTTAGCGTGTTATATAAATACCTATATATACATGGCTTTTTTAAATTCAGGAAAACAATTTTATTAAAAATATCAAAATAATAAATCTTTTAAAAGATGCACATTAATTCTTTTACATCATTAGGAAGATTTTTTTAATTAATTTGAAATACTAATCTAAGATCCAATATCATTTTTTATCAAAAATTTTCTTTTCTCTTTAATTTACATTAATTACGTCTTCATTTTTGTATAACTATATTTTATTTTCCTAAAGTAATCGTAGTAAAATTATTCTATATCTTAAAATCAACTTCTTGTTAATATAATTTTTTATCTTGAATTTTTTCAAATTTTATCATTTCTTCAATTGTATGCGACTTCATAAACTGTAAATCTTAAATTTATCGTGTTCTTACATATCGAATTTCGGTTCATCTGTCCCTCTCAAACGAACTATCTCGACAAATCTGAACAAGGCTTAATGAGGCCGAGCATAGAAACTTGAAAGGATATTTCAAGTTGAGCAAGATAACAAGTTCATATAGGTATAGTGGTTTCACATTCTTTACTTTAATTCAAACAACTCGAATTCGAATAACATGACCAATCTGAACGAGGTCTTACGAGGGCAAACATAGGAATTCGAATGGGTATACCGAATGCAGTAGGATAACAAATCGATGTAGGTAAAAAATTTTTAGGTTATTATTCAACTTAACCTCCACAGAGCTACAAACTCATTTCTTATTTTCACTTGTAGATACACTGCTGCGATCTATCGGAAAGAGGCCGGAAATACACCCTGTATGCACCTAACCGAATGCGCACGCATATGCACGCATTATTAATGGCTGCGATAATTCCGCATTACGTAATGTAATGTATCATGTATGCGGAAGCCGATGGGTAATAATTAACCGTTAAAAGATAGCATAAATTGAAGTTGAACACGGTGGACCGGCACTGCGCGCAGATGCGTGGATCTTTATCTGGCTGCTTGCTCGTCGGATAGTTTAATGCGTTCACACCGTAAAAAGAAAGGCGCTGCATAACGATAAACCGTGGCACTCGGCGCTGCTCTCTTGGTCTGACCACTCGCGATAACGGACCATTTTTGTCCGAACGAATAGTAACTATCCGCTCTCCGGGGCTCGTGTACTCGATCTCGCGTTGCATCCGTGCCAGCGAACACCTTGCCACTTCCGCCAGCCAAGGAAACGATACTGCTAATCCGATGTCGTGGCTACCGACGCGCCGTCGTGCTTTTAATGCCGCTGTTGGCAAAATGATACCGGAGAACGTTCGCGTGATACCTCGTCGATGCTTTTTGCAAACCGGTTCACGGTTTTTCAAGTTCGCACGCCTGTTGAGTGGTCGCTGAGGTCTATGTAAAGAGGTTATGTTGTAACCGTGTTGTTGAATGTAACGAACGGTTTCAGTGTACACGGTCCATTTTTAGGTTATGCGTGTAGATAAATTCGTTGTTCTTTTATACTTATTGTCTTTGTATATCTTCGTCGCGTTTTTGAAGTAGGTATCATTGAGGATGTAGAATTAATTGGATGTTCTAGTTATATGAATTATGTTTCCTTCAAATATTAGGTGGATATCAAATGGATATATGAATAGTAATAAGTACATAGTAAATCTTATGTACCAGTTAGGCCTTATCTAAATGGGGAATAGTGTTAATTATAGACACTGTTTAAAATGGTTTATTATTTTTGCAAGGATTTTCTGAGAAAAGAGATAATTGTAAAATATAAATATTTAAGTGATTCTTAAGTGACGGATCAGATTTACCAATTTCTCTAAGTATATTTGAATGTATACTTTGGAAAGTTAAGCTTATTAAGAATTTCTAATTGAATAATTGTAAAATAGAAATATTTAAATGATTCTAAAGTGACGGATCAGGTTTATCAATTTCTCTAGCTATATTAAAATGTGTACTTTGGAAAGTTGTGTTTATTGGGAATTTCTAACTTATATTGTCAATGTGAATAATTTAAAAGTCTCACTTAATTGCAATTACAATTGTAAACGTTTGAATGCCTTCAATTCAACATTTATATCTGCACATTTCTAAAGTCTCATTTCATTAGATCAAGATAGAATTGTAACAGTTTCAATGTCTTCAATTCATTACTCATATTTGAATATTTGAAAGCTTTTATTCAATCAAATCAAGGTAAACAGATCAATTTTAACTTCAAGTTTCACAAAGTTTGAAATTTTAATTGATCAGATTTGAATTTCAACTCAACAACTAGTTTGTCATCAAGTGGCTATTAAATATGTTTTAAGGCTTGCCAGTGCAAAGATGCAAATAGGTTGCGATTTTTGAAACGGTGACAGTCAAGAAGTAGTAAGTTGAATGCTATAGTCTTTAAAAGAAATGAGCCATTTTCCATTCGAGTCCGTCCTTAATCGTCCGAATGCAGCAGCGCGATCACGGGGTACATAGCCGTTAAAGTCGTTAAACGTTAATTGGCAATCAGGGACAGGAGATTGCCACCTGCGCGGACATCGTTGCTGCCGGCGACCGTGTATGAATGTAAATTTGTAGATCGTTGAAACCTGCGCTGTCGATCGCACGTCTCTTAAACGCGACCAGTTTTCGCCACTCTGTTTCTTTGCTTCTCCCCCACCACCATATTTTTTTGCTCGCTCGACGATTTGTTCGAATCATGGCACGGGGAATTACAGCGATTGAACGGTAATAATTAATAAACGAGCCGATCGGAGGCACGAACTGCCGGGTGTTATTGATTCGAACGAAGGTTCGATCCAAGTTGCGTTGAATTTATCGAGCTGCTTCTGCACGGTTTAACCCTTTTGGCGTGTGAAGTGTATACAGGGTGTCTCATAAGGTATTCGGCAAATTTTCACAAAAATTTTCACAAAATGTATGATTAATGCAGTTTTTTAATACAAAGTGTTATAAAATATGTTATTTCGGTTATTTTATATTTTCTTTGGTATTTAGATGAGCAATTTTTATTCATAGTGATTAATCTTTTAGAACGGTTAATTAATACTGTATATTTGTAATAACTTAAGAGGAACAGTTTGGAAAATTTGAAATTGTTAATTTTTAAGAAATCTCGATGAAATTTGGGATTTTTTAATTTTATCTTGTGAGTATAGTGACGTGTATAGTGAATTACTTCGTTTGGGAGCATTTGTAGCGAATTAGAGACAAAATATTTTAAGTAGCTTCATTTGTGAATACACCATGATTGGTTTTATTTTTAGAGTAATTAATGTTAGATAACTTTCAAATAATGTGTCATTTAGAACAACGGTTTTATTTTTAATTTAGTCATAATTAAGAATCTAATATAGAATGGTCGATGATATATTAATTGATATTAACGTAAGTTAAACTATATGAATTTGTATAAAAAAATGAAACGAAAATGTAGAATACTATTTTTTCATACGAAGCTTATTTTTCGAATAAATCAGTGTTGAAAATTCTGTGGTTGCACGTGTATTTGCAATTTATGAGTAACATTGCACATAAAAAGAAATTTTTTTACTATACATACATTATTCATTTCTGTTGTGTATAACACAAAATTAAATAAAACCTCAAGGAAAATTTACATGAATACACGTGCACCCTAGCATGTTCACTATCAGTTTACTCAAAAATGAAGCTTTCTGTCAAAAATCGTCATTCCACATTTTCCACTTATTTTTTCACATACTTTCACCCGTGTTCATCTCGTATTACCATTTTACCAACACCCTGTACAATTCGTGCAACTCTTAAGGTGTTACACACGGTGCTTTCAGTGACTCGAAAAAAAGCGGGAAAAAATCTGGCTTTTCGTGCTTATTTATAGCCAGTCTGTGAAAATATAATTGTCGTTCATTAACGCCGGGGAGATTACGCCGTGGGTTACGTCGGCCGTGTAAAAATGGCGCACACGTGCTAACGCGAGAGGCACGTGACATTAAACTCGTTTCGCTCGGAACTATTAATAATACGGTCGGTTGTATAATAGAACGTATTATTGCTCGACGCAGGCCGTCGCCGTCGACGGCATCGTTCAGAACGGTTACGTCGTGCCTGCGACGATGTAACTGTTTCTGCATAATTGTTTGCCGCCATCATATAATTCGTTTATCGACTCCTTGCACTGCGGAAAGTTCGATAGGTTAACTTCGTTTCGCCCTAACCTCAAATACGTTGATATCAATGTTCTTGGACGCCATTTCGAAATATCTCTTGGAAATAGTATTTTCTGTCTTAAATCTTTCGGTGATGGAAAGACAAAGCGTCTTTTATCTTTTATTAAGGGGATATTCTCGTAATCTGGCTTAAAAAAATAGATATTTTTTTTTTACATTTTCTCAAAGTGCGTGCTTTCGAGAATGTATGTGTAAAAGGATTTGTTTGAATTCGTAAAATTGGCGAAGTTATAGGGGTTTGAAGTGCGATGAATAGGTATCGTACAATGGGTAACGAAAACTTCAAACGCATTTTTCTCGAAACCATATTTTTCGGCTGACGGGATATCTCGCGTTCTAGTTGACCGATTGACTTGAAATTTGTAGGGGATCTTCACAGGATGTGCCATTATCGCATGAATCACGGATTTTAAAATCTGATGTTTTTTTCTATTTTTGTTTACCATCCAAAGGACGAAAAGCACGAGGAAAATCGATATTTAAATTTCGAAATGCTGCCATGTTTCTAATTTTTAAAATTTCGCTGTTTTGATGATTCGGGCTATTGCTGTATTTATACTAATTAAGATACTTTTTAGTTTTTTCGTTTTGGATAACCAGATGGTCCGGAATCACGTCAGCCATTTTAGCCTGTTTTTGAAATCGTGCTCTTTCTAAGGCTATATAATTTTCACAATTTTCAATAATTTTATTAAAAAAAAAAGTTGTATATATACTCTAAGTATAAGTAAATCTAACTTTCCTTAAAAGAAAATCCCAAAGAACTCGATTTTTATAGGCCAGATTACAATATTCCCTTAAATTATAAAATACTCTTTATTTTGTCTTTTTCATTAAATGTGTTGTGTTGGAAAAAATGATTTGGGAGAGAATATTTTCATACTTTTGCTACGAGTGTTTTTCAATACCGTATAGATTGTGGATTATACTTTCTTTTTCCTTTTAACACATTTTTCAATTTTTCCTGGCAAGTTGCGTTAAGCTGACTCATTATTAATAACAAACATATGTTGCAGAATCTAATTTCCTGTGTCCACAATTTAATTCAGCGATTTGCATGATGAGAGGAAAGAATTGAATAATCTCCCGTACTCGATTATTATTTTCAAGTAATAACTTTTTTGCCGTTCAGTTGTACTTCTAATGAGGTTTACCCTCTATATTGAACCGTTAGTATGCTATTTATATTTATCTTTATGCTGGTGTAATTTGTACGACAACATAATTTCCTCTATTACTGTGGTACAGTTATTTGTACGATGAAGTATAAACCACGTAAAAATAATAAAGCATAGGTTATTATATCTCGGAAGATTTCTTGCTACTTAGCTGATTTTTAAAGTAGATAATTATCTATAATCCTGTTATATTCCTTCATCATTGAATGTACGTCAATTCAATATTATACTTAATTTATTATATTTCTTTAAAAACAACTCAATTAAATTAAATAAACTAAATAAATAGCGTTTATTTGTTAGATATAAAATTAAAGTCAATTAACTTAATTATACAAAATTATATTTTATTTTTTGGGTGTTCCTGAACCGAGTGGTACTCATAGCGAAAAATAACGTTTGATATAATATACAGGGTGTCTCCCAGCAACGGTAATAGAAAACCGAGGAAAGGGGGTGATTCTATATGAAAACACAAATCGAAAATAAAGAATAAAATTTTTGGATTCGAAGCTTCGTTTTCGAGAAAATAGACTTTGAATATTCACAGAGAACGCTGGTCCATTTCTGGGACACCCTGTATAATATTAATCTTTATATAGTTCATATCACTCTCCGTTGTAAACGTGAGTAAAAAAGATACGGAAAATAAAAATTTAGTTTGCATAACATGGTTAACCTAATTAATTTCGGTGCCATTCGTTAAATTGCAATATCGAATCGCATTTATCCGTGCAAATATTAAATTTTTCTTGGTTAACGTTAATATGGTAACCTTAATGTCTCTCCGCAATTTCATCTCTTCCCGCGCCGTTAACTGAGAGTACAATTAGCAGTTACATCGGGCAGAGTAAACCTTGAACGTAATAGATTCACGTCGTATGTGTAACCGGCAGTTAAACGCACTTCCGACGGCGCACGCGTACCACCGGAAGTCGATTTATTGTTACGTTTTGCCGTGCCCGGTTCTTCGTTTCCGACCACCTTTCATCCAGCACACTTGCGGCAAAGAAAATCGATAACGTTTTCTCCCCTTTGTGTTTCTGTCGTGTTCGAAATCATTCAGCTTTCTAAATTGTATGAAATATTAGCACAAAGGAACACTGCGAGTCTAATTGACTCATTAAATGAAATTAATCAAATAATTATATTACGATAATTATCGAAGCATTAGAACGAATATTAATATATATATATATATATCATTGGTACACTCATTCTAATTATATGTACGTATTTTATATTATTGATACATTGTTATATATAATATCATATAATATTACATATAATTATATACAAATATGTAATATATTTAATTTACAAAACAATTATATATATATATTATACGTTATATGTTATTTATTAAATTTTATATATTATGTGTATATATATATGTATGTTATATGTTACATATAATATATAATTGCAACATAAAAAAAGATCCAAAAACATTATTTTTTTTATAAAAAAACAAGGTTACCATGAATTTTCTTGAATGGCAACGTATAATTTTTTTTAGTAATACAATGAATCTAATATCCTACTATACTTTGACCTTGAAATATCCTGGTATATAACGTATATATAAGATA